>NW_013563421.1:6073-11000 GCF_000499605.1 Eimeria maxima | reverse complement strand
TATATATATTGTGTATATATACGTACATGTATATATCCTTAACTCTTAGTACATGCAAAAGGGGATAAAAAGAAAAACCCTCACTGCTGCTGCTGCTGCTGCTGCTGCTGTTGCTGCTGCTGCTGCTGATTGAAACACGACAGACAAAAGCAAAGAAAACACCACACTTTGCATGCAGCCCCAAAAAGTTTATTACTGCAAGCATGCATGCATGCATGCATGCATGCACAACCACGTAAACCCTAGACTCAGTGTCTGCCCACTCCTCCTGCATATATATATAAGTATATAAATATAAATAAATAAATAAATAAAATAAATAAATAAATATGTATTTATTTATACTAATTATATGCATGCAAGTGTTGCATGCATGCAGAGACATTGAGAAAAGGAAAGAAGAAAAAAGGTTTTTTTTTTTTTTTTATATATATACGCGCAGCAACTCCATTAGGGTTTAGGGTTTAGGGTTTAGGGTTTAGAGTTCGTCATGTTCTAAGGGTTCATCTTGTTCATTATCTTCTTCTTCCTCATCATCATCATCATCATCAATATCTTCTTGCTGCTGCTGCTGCTGCTGTTTCTGCTGCTGTTTCTGCTGCTGCTGCTGTTGTTGTTTCTGCTGCTGTTTGTGCTGTTGCTGCTGTTGCTGCTGTTTCTGTCCTCCAGCAGCACCAGTACCACCGCTAGAAGCAGCAGAAGCAGCAGCAGCAGCAGCAGCAGCAGCAGGCTTATTAGGGTTTAGGGTTTCTGCAGCTTTTTTCTTTAATTCCCTGGCTAAATTAAACACTTCTTCTGCCTCTGTCTCTAATGCATCAGATAGTGCTTGTCTTTCTCCTTTTTGCTGCACTCTCTCGCTGCTTCCTCCTGCTGCTGCTGCTGCTGCTGCTGCTGCTGCTGCACCTTCATCACGCCATAATAATTCAGATAATGGTACAATCACATTCTCAAATAAACTCGAATATAAACCACGCAAAGATATTAATGCAGACCTGCAACACAAACCCTAAACCCTAAACCCTAAACCCTAAACCCTAAACCCTAAACCCTAAACCCTAATTATTATCCACAATACATACATTGTCTTTAACAACCTAAAACTCAAATATAATATCACTATCTCATACAGACACAAACCCTAAACCCTAAACCCTAATAAACCCTAATCCCCAAACCCTAAACCCTAAACCCTAAACCCTACTCTAAGTCCCAGCCATAGACGAGGGCAGGGAGAGCAAACATCGTGAAGGCAGCGCGAGGCACATGCGCGGTTATGTGCTCCAAGTATATAGCTCCTCGAGCATCCTGATACACAAACCCTAAACCCTAAACCCTAAACCCTAAACCCTAGAGACATAATGAGGCAGGCATCGCCATTGTCCTCATGTGTCCACTGTTTATATGTGTTAATAACCCTAAACCCTAAACCCTAAACCCTAAACCCTAGCTATAGCCCTTGAGACACCAGAATGCTTGTACACCCGACGACCGTAAACCCTAAACCCTAAACCCTAAACCCTAAACCCTTACAGGTGCTCCAACGAGAACCTTCCTTCCGGGTTTGAGTCTCATAGAGGTTGCAAGAACAGGAGAAGAGGCCGTCAAGTGTTGCTGCTGCTGCTGCTGTTGCTGCTGCTGCTGCTGCTGCTGCTGCGGCAGTCTTGGCAGCAGCTGCAGAGGCCTTAGAGGTGCTTCTCTTGCTACTGTTAGAGAACCCTACAGAAAAAGAAAAAGAAAAAAAAAAAGGAGAGCAGCAAATTTACCGGCAGCAGCAGCAGCAGCAACAGCAGCAACAGCAGCAGCAGCAGCAACAGCAGCAGGCAGAAAGTGCAGCAGGAACAGAAGTAGCAGCAGCAGCAACTACAGCAGCAACAAAAACTGCACAACACCATAAACTGCAGCAGCAGCAGCACCACCACCACCAGCAGCACCACCAGCAGCAACAGCAACAGCAGCAGCAGCAGCAGCAGCAGGAGAGTACCTCAATAGGGAAGATATGCCTATTCTGCCCTCCTGTATTTATAACAAAGTTTGCCCCTGGAGGCAAAACCCTCAGAAGAAGAACCTCATCTGCATCTCCTATTAATATTTGTGTCCGTACAGCAGACCCTAAACCCTCGCAGCAGCAACAGCAGCAGCAATAGCAGCAATATTAATCATTTATATTGTTATTTAATTACTAGGGTTTAGGGTTTACGGCTTAGATACAGAAAAAACCAGAAAAAATGAATATTTATATGTATATATATGCACCAACTAGGGTTTAGGGTTTAGGGTTTAGGGTTTAGAGGGAAAAAGGAATTAATAAACAAAATAGATTCACAAACAAGGATGCACACATAACACAAACCCTAAACCCTAAACCCTAAACCCTCTTCGTAGTGCCCATAACCCTAATAAACCCTAATATACCCTAATAAACCCTAGACCCTCACCCTAAACCCTAAACCCTCATCCCAAACCCTAAACCCTAAACCCTAAACCCTAAACCCTAAACCCTAAAGCCTCACCGTAATGCTCATAAGAAAGGAAGAAAGGAGAATAGACCCAATAACCACCAACAAAGTTTGCCTCTAAAGATGCACCAAGTAAATCAAGATGTTCTTCTATTGTTAATTGATCGTCCTGTATAAATAACACTAAACCCTAAACCCTAAACCCTAAACCCTAATTAACATTAATAAACAATAATAAACCCTAGGGAGAGGAGGAACACGAGAAAAAGAGGATATAATAAACCCTACTACATTCCCTATTATTATTATTATTTATATTATCCTTTATATACTATTAAAGTGTATATAAACCCTAAACCCTAAACCCTAAACCATAAACCCTAAACCCTAGATATATACATACCTCTGTACCAATAATACCATCAGGTCCTGCTCTCTTAGCATTAGCAAAAGCAACAACATCTTCTACACAAGGTAATGCTCCTGTATATACACACAAACCCTAAACCGTAAACCCTAAACCCTAAACCCTAAACCCTAAACCCTAAACCCTGATTCCTGAAGTGTCTGGATATGGATATAAAAGTTAACACAACTAAATGCAACACTTAGACATCCACCAGACAACAGCAGCAGCAGCAGCAGCAAATACAGGAGCAGCAGCTGCTGCTGGTGCATTTGCTGCTGCTGCTGCTGCTGCTGCTGCTGTCGCACTTCCTCCTCCCTCCCCAACAACAACAACTTTTCATCCCCCGTCGCTGGTGCAACCGTTTTTTCTGCTGCTGCTGCTCCCTTTCCTGCTGTTGCTGCTGCTGCTGTTGCTGCTGTTGCTGCTGTTGCTGCTGTTGTTATATTCCTTTTTCTTACCTCTAGCTACATATGCAGGAGGATTACCCTCTAATGGTAAGAAATAAGGATTATTTTTTTTTTGTTTTTCTTCCTTTAATAAACAATTAAATGCTTTTGTATCATGGACCTCAAATTGGGATAAACAGAAGAAAAAAACAAATATAACTACACCTATTATAGATAAATCCCTCCACATTTTTATACTTTTTCTTTAATAAATATTTATTTATTTATAATTTTCCTATATTTATCTACTTTTTTTCTTTTTTTTACTCTTTTTTCCCTCTTTTTTGATCATTTTAACCCCTCAGGGGGCCCCTTTCTTATTCGCCAACTTTTGGGGCTTTTTTCTTCTTTTTTTTTAGGGTGTCTATTGGGGTGTCTGATGATCTTTTCTTTGTTTATTTCCTTTTATTTCTCCTTTATTTATTTATTTATTTATTTTTTATTGTTTTTATTCTTTTTTTGTGCATTTTAATCATTATTTCTATACCCTTTATACCTAATACCCTATTAATATGAATTATAATCTTATGCTTACCTTATCTACCTCTTGTTTCTTGTTATTATAACACATAAAAAGCACAGAAAAAAGACATTTTTTTTGTTTATTTAATTAATTATAATTAAATTAATTAAATTATTTATTTTTTAATCATAAATTTATCCATTTATCCAGCTAATTAGTCGATAATACCCCCTACTGCTCATACAATTGCTGAGGTGTATAGGCAGCTCGGCTCGGCTCGGCTCTGCACGTACACCCGAGACAGATCTTTCTTGTTACTTTTTTTTTTTTTTATTTCTTTATTTATTTATTTAATTATTTATTTTATTTAGTTTTATTTATTATTTTAGTTATTTTATTTATTTATTTTATCTTATCTCCTTTGTTGCTGTATACGTATACCCCTCCTCCATTTATTTACTATGTAGGCAGTAACTATAAGAAAACTAGTACTAATATGTATCTTTTTATGTATATAAGTAAAACTATTTATTTATAAATATAAATAATAATAACTATAAATAAACAAAGAAGCAGAAAGTACCTCCATCTATATTTACTTATAACTATTTATTTATTTATTTATTACCCTAATTACTACTCCTAATAAATAAGAAAGGTATTTAGAGGATTGTCCTTTTGTTGCATGCTTAGTCATCAACAAAGTAAACTTTATTAATTAATTTAATTAATTAATTAATTAATTAGTTAAATATAATTAATTAATTTAATTAAATTAATTAATTAAATTATTTTTTATCGATATACAAGTTTACTTTGCTGCTTTGTGCATGCATGCATGCATGCATGCATGCATGGCATGCAATTCATTGCATGCATGCAAGCATGCATAATATATGATACTGCATGCAATAAATAGATAAATAAATAGATAAATAAATAAATAAATAATACATTTATTTATTTATTTATTTATTTATTTATTTATATATATTTATTTATTTAGCCACTAAGTACACATACACCTCCTGCCTCCTTAATTTTTTTTTCTGCTAATTTAGAGAAAAAACGAGCACGAACTATTAATGGTAATTTTGGTAATTGACCTTTTCCTAGCACCTATACAAAAAAAAAAAAAAAAAAAAAAAAAAAA
>NW_013563421.1:921-5973 GCF_000499605.1 Eimeria maxima | reverse complement strand
AAAAAAAAAAAAAAAAAAAAAAAAAAAAAATTATTTGTAAACCCTAAACCCTAAACCCTAATTTATATGTATTTAAATATTTATAAACCCTTTGTTAATATAAACCCTAAACCCTTCTTATCTTTAATTATCCCTCTCTACTACAAAATAATACGTAAACCCTCGTAAACCCTAAACCCTCATAAACCCTCATAAACCCTCATAAACCCTAAACCCTCATAAACCCTCATAAACCCTAAACCCTAATTGTTTGTTACCTTGAAGTATCCAGCCTTAGTACAATCAAGGACGAATGCTTTGCCATTATTTCCTGTTTTTGCTTGTTGTAATGTATTAGGAGATAAAAGAGACCAAAGACGATCAACATTTATTACAGGGCAATGATATTGATTCCTTAATAGGTGAAAGTGGCGCATACCAACCTATATATATATACACAAACCCTAAACCCTAAACCCTAAACCCTAAACCCTAATTTTTTTTTTTTTTTTTTTTTTTTATCTATATTTAGTACAGGGCAATGATATTGATTCCTTAATAGGTGAAAGTGACGCATACCAACCTATATAATATATATACACACAAACCCTAAACCCTAAACCCTAGAAAACCCTAAACCCTAGAAAACCCTAAACCCTAATTTATTTTTTTTATCTATATTTATTACAGGGCAATGATATTGATTCCTTAATAAGTGAAAGTGACGCATACCAACCTATATATACACACAAACCCTAAACCCTAAACCCTAGAAAACCCTAAACCCTAATTTTTTTTATCTATATTTAGTACAGGGCAATGATATTGATTCCTTAATAAGTGAAAGTGGTGGCGCATAGCAACCTATACAGCTAAACCCTAAACCCTAAACCCTAGCAAACCCTAAACACTAAGGAACCCTAAACCCTAATTTATTTATTTTATCTACATTTATTACAGGGCAATGATATTGATTACTGGTGGCGCATACCGCATACCAACGTATACACACAAACCCTAAACCCTAAACCCTAAACCCTAAACCCTAATTCTATACTAGGTCGGAACTAATGAACGTGATGAATTCCTATATGCATATAAACCCTAAACCCTAAACCCTAAAAATACAAAAAGAAAGATGTGCGTAAAGAACAGATGAATACACACACAATGCTATAAAAGGGTTTATCTAAACCCTAAACCCTAATCCCTATAATATAAAAATATTGTGGCGTATATAGAGGTATAAATATACATATAAATAAATATAATTAAGTATATATATAAATATAAATACATATAGATGTATATATATATATATATATTAAAATATTAATATATAAATATATTAATATATCTTAAAAAAAAAATTAGGGTTTAGGGTTTAGGGTTTAGGGTTTACCTTTCCGAAATAACCAGGATGGTATTTATCAAAGTGTATTCTGTTATGATGTAAACCGCCAGCCTTGCCACGACCACCAGGATGTTTTCTATGTTTACCAACACGCCCGTGGCCTGTATATAAACCCTAAACCCTAAACCCTAAACCCTAAACCCTAGAGAAATATGTGTATATATATGTATATATATATGGGTAAGTTCAATAACAGGAGGGAAGATATAAACCCTAAACCCTAATCCTGTTTGTTCCCTTTATATATGTAGATATATAGATTTATTATTTTTATACAAACCCTAAACCCTAAACCCTAAACCCCCGCATACCTGCAGAGACGTGGCCTCTGAGCTTGCGGGTCTTCCTGAGGCGAGTCGTCATCTTGACTAAAAATTATCTGCACAATAACACAAACCCTAAACCCTAAACCCTAAACCCTTAAACATCCATATAAGGAATTTGGTAATATGCAGCTGCTGCAGCAGGGGCAGCAGCAGAGGTCCTTACTCCTGCTGCTGCTGTTGCTGCTGCTGCTGCTGCTGCGTTTGTTCAAGAAGAAAAAAGATAATTAAAAAATAAAAAACAATTAAAAGTATTTATATTATTGATTCTTTTTATTCTGCTGCTGCTGCTGCTGCTTGCGAGTATCCCCGCCACAGCGGGAGCGCCAGCAGCAGCAGCAACAGCAGCAACAGCAGCAACAGCAGCAGCAGCAGCAACATCCAATGCCTCACCCCAAGCCTCAAGAAGAATTACCCACAAAACACCAAAATCTATGGTTTTATTACCCTGCAGCAGCAGCAGCAGCAGCAAGATCTGCTGCAGCGTCCTTTCTTGTGGGGTGGGGCTGCCGTAGCCGCAGCCGCTGCAGCTGCTGCAGCCGCTACAGCAGCCGCTGCTGCTGCTGCTGTTGCTGCAGCAGCTGCAGCAGCAGCAGCATGCATGCGCTTAGCTACTTACTATCTCTAACAATAAATTTCTTGCCTAATATTGTTAATCCTCTTATTACATCAACCTACACTCAACACAGTTGCTGCTGCTGCTGCTGCTGCAGCAGCAACTGCTGCTGCTGCAGCAGCTGGTGATACAGCTGTTGCTGCAGCAGTGGTGCGTATTAGTTGTTAAAAGATCTTCAAGGAAAGCTTCTTGCTGCAGAAGCAGCAGCAGCAGCACTTGTAGAAGCAGCAGCACCTGCTGCTGCTGCACACACTTATTCTAGTAGCTGCAGCAGCAACAGCAGCAGCAGCTGCTGCTGAAGACATCTGCGTAAAGTGTATCAGCAGCAGCAGCAGCTGCAGCAGCAGCGACTGCTGCTGCTAATGCATCGCCAAGATGAGGGGGGGAGGGATACGCATTAAACCCCCAGGAGTGCGTCAGCCGAATGGCAAGTATAAACCCTAAACCCTAAACCCTAAACCCTAAACCCTTTTTTTACCTGCACACGTAGCTGTCTTCCTCTTTCTTTTTCCTTGCTGCATTTCTTTTTTCTCCTTAAAGGAATTCTTTGTCTGGTATCGAAGGGTTTAGGGTTTAGGGTTTAGGGTTTAGGGTTTAGGGTTTGTGTTTAGGGTTTTTTCGTATATGGCCACACATAGAATTTAAAAGAATGAATTATCCAACTTGGCCTCCCCCTAATTCTTCTCCTCTGCATCCAGTAGGGTTTAGGGTTTAGGGTTTAGGGTTTTTGTTGGAGGTTGGCTGAGTTTTTTAGGGAGGTAGACGGGGATGGTTGACTGACTCTCTAGGGTTTAGGGTTTAGGGTTTAGGGTTTAGGGTGTGTGCTACAGATAGAGCCTTGGGGCCGACAAGTGTTTGTATTTACTCCTTATGCTGTTGATTCTTCTGCTCCTCTCTCTGGTCCTTATCCTCGTCAGCCTCCATTAAGGGGAGTAAGTGTTTAGGGTTTAGGGTTTAGGGTTTAGGGTTTAGGGTTTGGGTCTTAGTAAGGATGTATAGGTTCTCCATAGACTCGCGTAGGAATTTTTTCTTGTGCTTGAGGGTTTAGGGTTTAGGGTTTAGGGTTTGTGTGTGTTGCAGGCAGCGCCACCTTCTCATCATTTATCTCCTCATCTTGCTTCCTTAGCAGCAGCAGCAGCAGCAGCAGCAGATCGTGCTGCTGCTGCAGTTGGTGCTGCAGGTGAATCAAGTTGGTTATGTGATTCAGCATACGAAGCAGCAAAAGAAGCAACAGCAGCAGCAGCAGCAGCAGCAACAGCAGCAGCAGCAGAATATAATGTAGGGCCCCTGCAGCAAGCAGCAAACCCTATTTTATGTATTACTGATCATGGACGTAAACCCTTGCTTTTTTTATCCAAGGAAGATCTGCTGCTGCTGCAGCAGCAAATGCAGCAAATTAAAACCCTAATACAACAATTTAAACAAAAAGCATACGTAAGATCAAGGGTTTAGGGTTTAGGGTTTAGGGTTTATGTTATGAGTCTCTATAGATTATTTAGGGTTTAGGGTTTAGGGTTTAGGGTTTATGGCATATAAATCCATCATATACAATCTCTATCCCTTCCTTCTTCTCTCATCTTAATGGTTTAATTCTTGTTTAATTAGGGTTTAGGGTCTAATTAGGGTTTAGGGTTTAGGGTTTAGGGTTTAGGGTTTAGGGTTTAGGGTTTAGGGTTTATGTGTATACAGAGGAGAAATATAGAAGAAATATATAATATTCGTCGCTTATTTCTTCCTTATAAAAGTGTAGGTATGCAAAGGATGAAGAAAGGAGAGCATGATTCTTATGGTATGAAGAAAGGAGTACAAAGAGAAAAAAAAACATAAACCCTAATTAAACCCTAATTAAACCCTAAACCCTTGATAGCATCCAGACGGGATGTATACATACTAGTATCTCCATGAGGGTCCAAGGAATTGGGAAAAAATTTAGTGTGGGGTTTATTTCTTAAGGGTTTAGGGTTTAGGGTTTAGGGTTTAGGGTTTAGGGTTTATTATAGACAACTATATATACACCCCGAACCCGAGCTCGAGGGTTTATTATTATTTTAAAACAATTTTTATTTATTTTATTTTTTGTTTTTAATTCTTTTTAATGTTTTTTTAAACCCTAAACCCTAAACCCTAAACCCTAGTTTTTTTTCTGGTGTATATATACACCGCAATTATCACTACTTGGCTACCACAGAGGAGGTGTAAAATTGATGAAATACAGAAAATAAATAAAAATAAATAAAAATAAATAAAAGAAAAATAAAATTAAATAAAGTAGAGGGAAGAATTAAGGAGAGAATTAAAACAATAAATGCAGCAGTACATTCATATCTCTCTTTCTACACTGTGTTGATGTATACACATCAGGGTGTTGATGGGGCAATTTTCCTCCCTTTTCTGCTGCGTAAATTCTTATGAATTTACTGTTTATTTAAATTAATTAATATTATTTAATTATTACAATTTAAATATTTAAAAATGGCAATAATTTACTGCAGGATTGACTGCATGTACTTCCTGTTGTTATTAAGAGCTGCCTATACACCGCAGCGTAACCATCTGTTATAGTTACAAGAAAAAAACATGAATATAAGAAATAGAAAAAAGTAAGAAACAATAAAAAAAAAAGATTTTTTTTTCTTTTTTATTTGTATAAATAAAATAAAATAAATAAAAGTATAAATAAAAAAAAAAAAATAAATATATATATATTTCCTTTTTTTTTT
>NW_013563420.1:7323-10916 GCF_000499605.1 Eimeria maxima | reverse complement strand
CATATATATTATATATATTTATATTAATAAATAATAAATAAAATGTTAATAAAGAAAAAGAAGAAAAGAAATAAAAAAGAAATAAAAAAAAGACAAAGTTGTTAATATACAACAAATAAATAAAAAAAAATAAATAAAAATATATAAAAATAAGAAAAAAATATATAATTTATTTTTTTTTTATATAATAAGAAAAGAAGAAGAAGAAAGAAAAACTTTTATTTATTTATTTATTTATTATTTATTTTTTTTTCTTTTTCTTCTTTCTTTATTTGTACTGTTGCTTATTTACTCTATTAGTAGAGAAGAAGCTATATATATAATAAATAAATAAATATAAATATAATTAATAAATAAATATATATAAATATATAATATATATAAATAAATAACTTATTAAATATAATAAATAAATATATAATAAATATATAATAAATATATAAGGTGCATATACACCCGAATAACTACGGTGTGCACGCCCTCTCCTGCCCACCAGGACTAAAGATAAATAATTAGAATAAATAAAAGAAATAAATAAAATTAAATAAAATTGAATAAATAAATTTTAATATTAAATTAAATTAATTAATTATAAAATATTTATATTTATTTAATTAATTTAAATAAGTATATTAGTTACCTAGCTGTCGGCAGCAGCAGCTAATGATCTACTTTGTGTGTATTTCCTTTATTTCCTTAAAAAAGGAATTAATTTCTTGATAATAAATTAAAAAATAAATTAAATTAAATAAAAATAAATTAAATTATATAAAATATAGAAAGAAAAGGAAGAAAATAATTCTTTTATCTTTCTTCTTAGCTGTACAAATATTCATAATTAACTGTTGGAGGCCGAGATCATTGAGAGCCCCGTAGATCATGTACATAAATATGCATTTTTTTGTTCATTTTTTATGCTTTTTTTCTATTTTTTTAGATTTATTTAATTAAATTATATGATTATTTGTATATTTTATTGAAAAAATCTAAAAAAAGTAGGAATTTATCGGTAGTTTCTTCTTTATTCCTATATATTCAATTTGTCGTTGGCTGGTCCATTTCTATGGTGTATATATACACCTGGTGTAGCCATAAAGATAATCATCTTATTTAATTAATAAATTCTTTCTATTTATTGTTAATTAAATAAAGTAATTACATAGAAAAAGTGTATTTATTCATAAAAAAGTAGTTTATTTTGTCTTTTATCCCTTTATTTCTTCTTTATACCCATGATAATACCTAAGAGGTTTCTTCTTTTTTTTCTTCTTTGTTATACACTCGCTATAGGCTAGTGACTAATTATATTTATTTATCTTCTTTTTTTCTTTTTTATGATGAAGAGGAGTACATTTATATTCCTTTTCTTCTTTATTGGTACTATATACCCATCATCAATAGTACCAACAGCAGTACTAACACCACCAGCAGCATCAGCATCAGCAGCATCAGCAGCAGCAGCAGCAGCAGCAGCAGCAGCAAATGAGGAAAAGAATAATTTATTACCACCATTTTCTTCTTTTAAGAATTCTTTTATAAAAAGAAAAAGTATTCAATCTATTTCTCCTCATTACCCAAGAGAAAAAAAGAATTTATTTTCTTCTTTTTCCTTAGATACTATAAACAAAAGGGTAGATAATAGCACCAATAAAGACATAAAAAGACAGCAGCAGCAAGAAGAGCAGCAAGAAGAGCAGCAAGAGCAGCAGCAGCAGCAGCAGCAGCAGCAGGAGGAGCCCGAGTACGACATTCCTTTATTGTATGATACATCTTCTTTTATAGATAAAGAGGATGAAGATCTGCAGCGGCTGCTGCAGCAGCACGAGCTGCAGCAGCCGCTGCTGCAGGAGCATCAGTTGCAGCAGCTGCAGGAGTTGCAGCAGCTGCTGCGGCAGAAGATGCAGCAGCAGCAGCAAGAAGAAGAAGAAGCAGGAGGAGAAGAAGAGGAAGAGGAAGAAGAAGAAGAACCTTTTGTTACCGTCATGAGTAACGGTATAAAAAACAACAAGAAGAGCAGCAGCAGCAGCACAACCACCACCACGAGCAGCACGAGCAGCACAAGCAGCAGCAGCAGCAGCAGCAGCAGCAGCAGCAAGATAGAAGAAGAAGAGTATGAAGAAGAAGAAGAACCTGAGGAATTTAAGACAGCAATATATATACCTAAGAAAAGAGGAGAAAAAGAAGAAGAAAAAGAAGAGAAAAAAGAAGAAAAGGAGAAGAAAGGAGAAGAAGAGAAGAAAAAAGAAGAAAAAGAAGAGAAAATAAGAAAAGAACAAGAAGAAGAAGAAAAAAAAAGAAAAAGGGAATTAAAATTAATAAGTTATAATATACAAGAAAAATTATCTATATATGGAGAAAGAAGGAGCTATAAAAGAATAAGTACTCCTTTTTCTTCTTCTTCTTCTTTTTTTTCTTCTTTTTCTTCTTTTTTTTATATAAATAAGGGAATAAATAGTAAAATATGCAAAAAAATACTTGTACGTATTGTACAAGAACCGTACAAAAAACGTACATATATTTCCTCTATTATGCATAGATTAGGTAATGTATTTAATAGACTAAAAGGAGCAGGAAGAATAATAATAAATAAAATAAATAAATTATTTATAAATAATAAAGAAAAAAAAAGGAAAAAAAAAAAAGAGAGTAAAGGTATTATATATATAAAAAAAATAGCTAAATATACATATAAAAAAATACGTATTTTATGCAAAAATATATTACGTACAATTATACATTTTTTACCATTAATATTATTTATAATAAATATATTTTTTTTATCTTTTTCTTTTGTATCCTTAATTACATTACCTAATATATTATCTTTATTTACTTTTTTATCTACATTATTTAATTTAATTAATTTTTTATTTAATACATCTATACGCATGCATATGCATAATATAATAAGAAAAAGTCTGCAGGAAGAAACAGAGATACAAGACATGCAATTGTTTGGACTTAGATGGGGAGAATTAAGTGCAGAAGAATATTTTATTAATACAGGAGGGACAGGAGGAACAGGAGGAGAAGGAGAAGGAGAAGGAGGAGGAGAAGGAGGGAGGAAGGAGGGAGAGGGAGAAGGAGAAGGAGAGGGAGAAGGAGAGGGAGGAAGAGAGGGAGAGGTAGATGATTTAGTTATACATAATATTATTAAGGAAGAAATTAAATTCAGAAAACAAAAAGCTAAACAAGAACAGGAAGAAAAAAAAGAAAAAGAAGAAGAAAAAAAAGAAACAGAAAAAGAATATATTATTAATAAAGAAGAAGATAAAGAGATAAAAAAAGAAGAAGAAAAAGAGATAAAAAAAGAGGAAGAAAAAAGAAAAGAAATAAAAGAAGAAATAAATAAAGAAAAAGAAGAAAAAGAAGAAAAAGAAGAAAAAGAAGAAGAAAAAGAAGAAGAAAAAGAAGAAGAAAAAGAAGAAGAAGAGGAAGAAAATAATATAACTGCAGATACACTAGAAGAAGTAAGAAGAATAATGTATAATAAAATAACAAAAGATAAAGTAAAAATAAATTATAATAAAATAAAAGAAAAAATAAAAAAAGAAAAAAAAAAAAAAAAAAAAAAAAAAAAAAAAAATTTTTTA
>NW_013563420.1:2500-3784 GCF_000499605.1 Eimeria maxima | reverse complement strand
AAACCCTAAAAAACCAAAAAAAAAAAAAAAAGACGTAAAAAAAAGGGAAAAAGATAAATAAATAAATAAATAAAATAAATAAATAAATAAATAAATAAATGTGTATATATTTTGTGTATGCAGTAGAGGTACCAGCAGGAGGAGGAAGTATAGTAGATCCTTCTTCTTTATATATAAATTTAATTCCTTATGATGAATCTATAAGTATATATAATATATATAATACATTAATAAATATATTTAGTATATATATATCTCCTTATAAGGAAGAAAAAGAGATAAATAATAATAAATATAATAAAATAATAAATAATAATATATTATATAATAAATATAATTATAATTGTATACCTATTACACCTTTTTTCTCCCTTTTTCCTCCTTTCTCCTCTGCTACTGTCTCCTTCCCTGGTAACAATGCATGCACAAAGTTTGCTGCTGCTCAATTCCTTAAGGTACAAGGAGACAAAAGAGTTAGATCTTTTATTAGGGAATATTTATTTGATGTTACTAATGATCAATGTGCTCCTTATTCTACTGATGGTAAGTATATACATTTATTTATTTATTTATTTATTTATTTATTTATTTATTTATTTATTTATTTCTTTTTTTTTCCTGTCTTTTTATCTATTATATACATCTATATATATCTCTATTCATATCCGCTGTTATTAGGCATCATTTTACTCCTTATTTATTTATTTATTTATTTATTTATTTATATATTTATTTATTTATTTATTTACTTATTTAATTTAATTTAATTTAATTAATTAATTAATTATCTATCTATTTATTTATCTTTGTATACATTATACATATTATATACGCATATAAATAAGATAAAAAATACTAATAATAATAAAATAATTAATTAATTAATTAATTAATTAATTAATTAATTAATTAATTAATTTATTTATTTATTTATTTATGCAGTATATGAATCAATAGATATAGCAATAGAGGAGATACTTGTATACGAATTTCGTAAGAAAGAAGAATATATATATTTAATTAAATATACAAAAGAAGAATTAATAGATAAATATTTTATTCTTGTAGATGCATTACATTTAATTAATAATAATAAATATAATTATTATAAAGAAAAAGAAGAAGAAGAAGAAAAAGAAGAAAAAGAAGAAAAAGAAGAAAAAGAAAAAGAAAAAGAAGAAAAAGGGGGAAAAAAAGAAGAAAAAAAAGAAGAAAAAAACAAAAAAAAACACAAAAAAGAACAAGAATTCAACTCTATTAGGGATCTAAGATTATTACAAGCTG
>NW_013563419.1:0-9917 GCF_000499605.1 Eimeria maxima | reverse complement strand
TTTTAAAAAAAAAAAAAAAAAAAAAAAAAAAAAATCCCTAAACCCTAAACCCTAAACCCTAAACCCTAAACCCTAAACCCTAAACCCTAAATTTTAAATTTTTGAGATTTTATTTTTTTCTTTTTAATAATAAATTTTATTAATATATAAATGTTATCTTTATGTATATGTATACATCTATACATATATATATTATATGTATATATATGTATATATGTATATATGTATATATGTATATATGTATATATGTATATATGTATGTATGTATATATGTATATATTTAAATATATGTATAAAAACGCCAAAAAAAATATAAATATAAATATATATATGTATATATATATGTGTATGTATACAGGCAGGAGAGAAGAAGAAAGGAGGATATTCATTTTTAGCAATAAGTATAGTATTAGCAGATAAATATGATAGAAATACATTCTATGTACGTTATCATAAAAAAAAAGGAATAAATGATTTATTTTTTAAGAGAGTAGATAGGGATAGAAATCTATGGACTAATGGATTATATGAATTTATAGAGAAATTAAGGGAATATTTAGATAAAAATAAGGATTTACCTGCTGCTGCTGCATATATACAGCAGCAACAGCAACAACAGCAGCAAGAAGAACAAGAAGGAAAAAAAAAAGAAAAAAAAAACTATAAAAAAGACCTAACAGATATAAAAAGAATTGCTAGTCCTAGACAAACTGCAGCTAATGAGCAAGAAAGGCCAAGGGTAAAAGATATAAAAAGAAGGATGGTAGAGGGACTCATGATGGAGACAGGAGGAGAGGACGAGGAGGACGAGGAGGAGGAGGAGGAAGAGGAAGAGGAGGAAGAGGAGGGAGAGGGAGAGGGGGAGGAGGGAGGAAGAGGAGGGGAATATAATTATAATAATATAAGGAGAAGTTATTTAACTAATCATTCTTCTTATAATACACAAATAAGAGAAAGATCTAAAAGTTATACACAAGAATAAATAAATAAATAAATATAAATAAATAAATATAAATAAATTAATGCATGCATGCATATTTATATAGTAGTGTATAGTGTGTCCTCCATTGAGGCTTTTTTCTCCTTATATATAAGGATATATATTTATATAAAGATTTATTTATATATATAAATAAATATAAATAAATAAATAAATAAATATAAATATAAATAAATAAGTAGAGTATATTTATTATTAATAAAAAGGAAGAAGTTTATTTTATTTATTTATTTATTTATATTAGTGTATATTTAGTTATATGTATATATCTTCCTCTTAATAAGTAATAAAGAGGGAGAAGAAAGTAAATAAAAATAAACAATAAATAAAATATATAAATAAATAAATAAATAAATAAATAAATAAGGTAACTTATTTTATTTGTTTCTTTAGTTATTTAATTTATTTATATAAATATACAGCAGCGGCGTTATGTATAATTGAGGTGTACGTACACCTCAATTATACACAACAATGATTTATTTATAGCCGCTTTTTTTTATAATATATAGATAAATAAATAAGTAAATAAATAAATAAATAAATAAATAAAATAAATGTTTATTCTTCTTTTCTCTTTTTTAACCTTTATTTGTATAGTTATATTTAATTAATTATTAATTGTATATATAATATATATAATGCATGCGCTAAGTGTGTTATAGTGGTGGGGTTGTTTACTTATGCAGCGGTGTAAGGAGAGAGGGTCTAGGGTTTAGGGTTTAGGGTTTAGGAAGGAGGGGGGAATAGACAAAAAGAAAATAAAATAAATAAATAACATTGAATATGTTTGTTGCTGCATGCAAGAAGGGTTTAGGGTTTAGTCTTAATACATTAGGGTTTATAGACGAGGTTATACAGCGTAAACCCTAAACCCTAATCTATAAACCCTTGCTTGTATATCTAATTATTATTGAATAAAAGGGTTTAGGGTTTAGAGGGAGTATAGATCGTTCTTGTTCTCCTATTAAGAGGACCATTGGTCATTAAATTATAATTAAATAAAATAAAATAAATAAATAATAATAATAAATGTATAAATAAATAAATAAATATTTTATTTATTCATAAAAAGAATTAAATATTCTTTTTTCTTATATATATAATTATACAGAAAAAACGTACCACTGCCGACCCTCCATGCTGCGGTGTATTTACGTCTTATTTATTGCTTTTTATGCTAATTAATTGAATAATATAATTAAAATAAATTATTTATTTATTATTTTATTTATTTTTATTTATTTATTCCCTTTAATAACATACAAGACACTCTTAATTATTGCCACCGGCCTTGCATGTATGTGTGCTGGTTTCTTTGCATGCATGCATGCATTGTGTATACGTATACCCTTCTAGTCCTTCTTTTTATGAAGAAAATGCAAATAAATAAACAAAATTAATAAATTTAATGAATTAAATGAATTAAATTGAGTTATTTTTGGTTAATTTTGTCCTTTTTATCTTTTTTCCTTCCCCTTTTCTGTCAATTTCTTCTCTTGTGTACGATCGAGCGATCACTGGGCAACGGCGTCTTTTTTTCCTTTTTTTCCCTTTATTTGTTCTTTCCTTTTAAGTAATTAATATATTTTTACCTTTTAATTGAGTTTTTAATGAAAATTCCCTCAAAGATTTTCTTTTAATTGCCATTTTCCCTCTGTTTTCTTGCCATCAAGACCGTCGGCAGCTGGGGTGTATATGCAGGTCTATATTTCCCTACCATTGGTATTGGGGTGTACAGGCAGCTAAATGGATAATTATTTTGCATAATATACATAATTATACATAATTATACATGATTTTTAATAATATTTAATGTTTTAATTAAATAAAAATGGATTTAAGGGCATTAGATGACCCTCCACCACTAGAAATAGCACAAATAAGTGATATAAATGTACTTTCTTGTTGGGAACAATGGCTTAAACTCTCCTTTTCTACCTCCGATCTACATATTGTTCGTGCTTGGACTCTTCAATCTCGTGCTACAGAAATCGCATTCGAGGAACAGGCCAGAGTAACCCCAAACCCTAAATAAACCCTAAACCCTAAACCCTAAACCCTAGGAACTCTTAAATGTACAATTACACAGGAGTATGACCTGCTTTCTCTTGTCTTATATGCATTCCCGCAACCATCAGCAGCAGCAGCAGCAGCAGAAGCAGCAACTAGCAGCAGCAACTAGCAGCAGCAGCTAGCAGCAGATAGAGCAGCAGTATCCTTGTCTGCTGGGATCGTTTTGCACACAACGATCCCAACGATCCCGATCCCCGTTTCTCCCCCACCCCCTATTTTATTCTTTTTTTCTTCTTTTTTCTTCTTTTTATTATTCTTCTTTTTCTTTTTTTTTCTTTATTATTATTTATAGGCATTAAGAGGTCCTATAGTATATTCTTTCTTAGATAGGGATCGTATCCCTGGTCCTGTTTCCTTAGAGGAGGTAATAGAGGGTACTAATTTATCATGTAATTGGGCACAATTACTGTACCCTGTTGGGGCCCTCGAGGCCCCCCCTGCATTTGCTGCATGCCCTGCTAGTACATTTAAGATACTTGCATGCAAAATTGCTACAGGGAGTACTCTTGCTCATCAAGATGCAGAAGGTAAATTAGGGTTTAGGGTTTAGGGTTTAAGGGAAGGGTTTGGGTTTGAGATAGTCGGGGAATTTGTAGTTCGGAAGAAAATAAGGGTTTAGGGTTTAGGGTTTAGGGTTTAGGGTTTAGGGTTTAGGGTTTGTGGCTGTTTAGGGGATTTTGAGAAGAGAAAGATTCCTGCAAATTATTCATCATTGGCTCTTGTACAATCTTCTCCTTCAACTAATGAAGCAAAGTAAACCCTAAACCCTAAACCCTAATCCCTAAACCCTAATTGTCCTAAACCCTAGATACTATTATATCTAGGGTTAATTAACATTATAATATTACCATATATATAATTAAATATAACAATAATAAACTTTATCTTCTACACCATAGAATTCAGACTTGAGATTTCAGAATTCAGAATTTAGGGTTTAGGGTTTAGGGTTTAGGGTTTAGGGTTTAGGGTTTAGGGTTTAGGGTTTAGGGTTTGTGTATTTTGTATAGGATATTACGGATGTTATATCGTGTAAAGGAGAGTATGCAAGTATTACCATTAATAATAATAGAATATTCATTACAATTATTATTAATAGAGGTATCTTCTCCTTTATGTGATTTATGTCATCTTCTTCCTTCTTCTCTCTTCTGCCCAGCAGATAAGGCACATCTATGTGATGCATGCGATCTAACTCATCATTCTGCATCTAGGCTACTAGCTAGACATAGGAGGCTACCTGCTGCACATGTAAGTATCCATGCATGCATGCATGCATGCAGACGTGTATGCATGCATGGATAAACGCTTCCATGCATGCATGCATGCATGCATGCATGTATGTATGTAACGCTGCATGAGTGCATGCATGCATCTTTGTACTCATGCATGGACCCATTTTTATGCATGCATGCATGCATGCATGCAGAATTGTATTGTCTCCTTATACTATATCCTTATTTATCTCCTGTTCCCCCTTTTTTGTCTCCTTTTTGTCTCCTTTTTTATCTTTTTTTTCTTTTTTTTTTTTCTTTTTTTTTTGCAGTCTCCTTTTCAATTTGGCCAATGTCCAAATCATCCATCAGAGATGCTCGATTGTGTCTGCATGGTGGTAAGACTCTCTCCTTTTTTTTGTCTCCTTTTTTTTGTCTCCTTTTTTTTGTCCCCTTTTCTGTCTCCTTTTTTGTCTCCTTTTACTGTCTCCTTTTTTTTGTCTCCTTTTTTGTCTCCTTTTTTTTGTCTCCTTTTTGTCTCCTTTTATTGTCTCCTTTTACTGTCTCCTTTTTTTTGTCTCCTTTTTTGTCTCCTTTTTTTTGTCTCCTTTTTGCCTCCTTTTATTGTCTCCTTTTATTGTCTCCTTTTATTGTCTCCTTTTATTGTCTCCTTTTATTGTCTCCTTCTATTGTCTCTTTCCCCTTTGCACCAGTCTCCTTTATCTGTCTCTTTTGCTATCTTTATCCTTTTTGCCCGTCCCTCTTCATGTCTCCCTCTCTTTGTCTCTTCTCTTGTTCTAGGGTTTAGGGTTTAGGGTTTAGGGTTTGGTGTTTGTTTTGTATTAGTGTTTTGTCGCCCTCTGCCCTCATTGTATTCTTATTGGCCATCACTCAGCAGCAGGTAAGTAGAAAACCAGGGTTTAGGGTTTAGGGTTTAGAGGGTTTAGGGTTTAGGGTTTAGAGGGTTTAGGGTTTACAAGGGTCTCTCATTGGGAGTATAGAGCTGTTTAAGTTGCGCATTGATGTAACGGCTCTATTGCATTTAGGGTTTAGGGTTTAGGGTTTAGGGTTTAGGGTTTGCGTTTTTCTGTAGATTTCTCCGAACATCCGCTTATATCAACACTTGATGCATACAAGATGAGCATGCAGGGAACCTCCCCGGTAAACCCTAAACCCTAATTCCTAAACCCTAGACCCTAAGTCTCCTTGTTCCTACCTGTTAGCTGGAGTATTACCTGCGATATCACGTATGGGTGGTTGCTTCATCCTGTATCTAAGGTTTAGGGTTTAGGGTTTAGGGTTTAGGGTTTAGGGTTTGGTGCCCTCAGAGCGAAGAAGCAGTAAATATGCGTAGAGAAAAGATAATAAAAGATTTACAAGAAAATCATCGCCTATTGGCGCGTCTGCATGCAAACTTTGCCTCTGTACACCGTAAAATAGATGACTCCAATAAGTAAACCCTAAACCCTAAACCCTAATTCTGAAAAACCCTAAACCCTAATTCTGAAAAACCCTAAACCATAATACTGAAAAACCCTAAACCCTAAACCCTAAACCCTAAACCCTAGAAGGAATAGTGGAGTGTCTCCTTCAGGGCGTTAATGGAGCAACTACAGATAATAAAGAAAAAACAAGTTGGCTTCTTACAGGCCCTCAAGAGAGAACTTCTTACTGAGTGTCTTATTATTGAATGGATGGAGGTAAACCCTAACCCTAAACCCTAAACCCTAAAACCCTAATATATGACTCCAACTCTAAATGTACAACGCTGACTCGTAGTGGCATTATAAGCATGTATAAGGGTTTGTCTTTCTGCTGGAGATGGTATTTAGGGTTTAGGGTTTAGGGTTTAGGGTTTAGGGTTTGTGGTGTTCAGGCTTTCTTCTCTCATTTACGATTAGCCTTAGGTCCTTCTGACTATCTAAGTTATCAACACCGTCATGACTTATTGGTGCGTATAAATTCTATTCCTCCCCTAGTATCTAGGGTTTAGGGTTTAGGGTTTAGGGTTTAGGGTTTAGGGTTTATATATATTTTCAGGCAGCGGATTTATTTGGTGGCCCTGTCCGTATAGAAACTTCTCGTGAATTTCTTCCTCCATGGGTAACAGAGAAACTTTTCCTTGAGGGACAATTTAGGGTTTGTAATACTCCTTTTACTGTCCCTGAGCTAACAGCTTCTCGTGTTGCTGATGATGACGTGGTAAGGGTTTAGGGTTTAGGGTTTAGGGTTTAGGGTTGGGGGAGGTGGAGTTGGGGGAGCTAGGGTTTGTGTGTTTTCTTAGCATTCACGCCACACCTCTGTAGTGTGTTTAAGGGTGTAGATGTGTATATATTGAGGGTTTAGGGTTTAGGGTTTAGGGTTTTGGGGTGTATATGCAGCTTCGTGTATTTTTAAAGGTAGTAGATAAGACAGGAAGAAGGAGACTAAAATTAAGAGAGAAGAAGAAAATAATTAATAAAGAAAAAGGGTTTAGATTTATATCTAATGAGGAGGAAAAAGAAGAAGGAGAAGGAGGAGGAGAAAGAACAAAAAAAGAAGAAAAAGAAGAAGAAAAACAACAAGAAGACGAAGAAGAACAAGACAGCAGCAGCAGCAGCTCAGGATCAGGTCTGTCTCCTTTTCTGTCTCCTTTTCTGTCTCCTTTTCTGTCTCCTTTTATGTCTCCTTGTCTGTCTCCTTTTCTGTCTCCTTTTCTGTCTCCTTTTCTGTCTCCTCCTCTTTTATAAACCCTAAAAAACCCTAAACCCTAGAAAAACCCTAAACCCTCGTAGAAGAGCCCTAAACCCTAATTTTTTTTTCTTTTTTTTTTATAAAACATGAATATAATAATAATAGTCTCTTTTTATTGATGTATACAGAAGGAGACAGCGAAGGAGACAGCAAAGATTGGGGTTTATTATTAACACAAGGAGACGATGCAGCACCAGGCCCTCGTGTTGCTGCTCTTTCTCGTGTTTTACTCTTTCCTGATGAGCCTGCATCTATAAACACTCATTCTTATAAAATACAACATGCTCTTCCTGTTGATGGTAACTATTCTCCTGCTGCTGCTGCTGCTGCTGCTGCTGCTGCTCTTGCTGCTGCTGATTGGGCTGCTCCTTATTGTCCCGCTTATTCGGCTGTTTTCTGGTGCTTGTAGCTGTTTTTTTCGCGGAGTTAGGGTTTAGGGTTTAGGGTTTAGGGTTTAGGGTTTAGGGTTTAGGGTTTGTGGTGTATATATAGGGGAGGAGATGGTGATGGCAGAAAGAGATCCCGAGAGTATGCCAGAGATAATAAGAGCAGCAATAAAGGAGACAAAAAAGGAGACAGAAAAGGAGACACTTGCTGCTGATTATTTTAGGGTTAATCCCCTTAATTTATTACCTAAAGAATTACCTAAACACTTATGGACTATTGCCTCCGATCTTAATTTTAGACCCCTTCTTCTTTTATTAAAGGTACCCTAAACCCTAAACCCTAAACCCTAAACCCTTATTTGCAATAAACCCTAAATACGCTTCTTTAGATACCCATACAATAACAGGAGGGTTTATATAACCCTAAACCCTAAACAATCATAAACCCTAATAAACCCTAATATACCCCTATGTATAAACCCTAATAAATAAATAGCTCGCCACAGAGACAGGGAGAGAAACACTTTAGGGTTTAGGGTTTAGGGTTTAGGGTTTAGGGTTTAGGGTTTGTGATTCAGTCTGCAAGTAGACAACAATTACCTGAATTAATGAGGGCTTCTCTTCATCTTGCTTTATATATGCGAGATATTGAAGGGTTTGTTAAAAAACTTCTCGAGGTTAGGGTTCTAGGGTTTAGGGTTTAGGGTTTAGGGTTTAGGGTTTAGGGTTTGGGCCTCCTTTTTTTTTGTTTGTTCTCCCTTTTTTTTATTCTTTATGAATTATTTAATTAATTAGTACATAATAAATAAGTAAATAAATAAACAAACTAATCATTAGCTAATTCATTAACTAATACACTTAATAAATAAATAAATAAATAAATAAATATATTATGTGTGTGTGTGTCTCCTTTGTGTCTCCTTTGTGTCTCCTTTGTGTCTCCTTTGTGTCTGTTTAGTTTGAATTAGATTGTATAGATTATTTACCTGTCTCCTTATTAATAAGTGTCTCCTCTTTATTAAATTGTCTCTTTTCTTCTTTTTTTTATTTTCCTCGTCCTCTTCTTCCTATAGAGGAGCGTCGCTTCTTTTTTACCCTATTAGGTCCTCCTCTTAGTACAATAACAAGAGGATTAGCTGCTCGTCACCATCAGCAGCAGCAGCAGCAGCAGCAGCAGCAACAGCAGCAGGAGCAGCAGCAGGAGCAGCAGCAGGAGCAGCAGGAGGAGGAGGAGGAGCTAGGGGAGGAGGAAGAGGAGCAACTGCTGCAGCCAGCATTAATAATATTTGTAGATTTATTAACACAAATAAAATTAAATGTTATACCTAAGACAATAAGAAGTATATTATATTTATTAACAGACTGTATAGACACTAGACAGCAGCAGCAGCAGCAGCAGCAGCAGCAATTGCAGCAATATATTGATTTAGGGTTCCACCAGCAACAACAAGGAGGGGGAGGATTATTATCTACATCTATACCTTCTGCTAGTGGTGCTGCACCTACTGCTGCTGCTGCTGCAGCTGCAGCTGCAGCAGCAGCAGCAGCAGCACCTGCAGCAACAAATAATGCTAGTGCAGCAGCAGTTGCTGTAGGGGGACAAGTGCTGCTGTCTTGTCTCTTTGTCTCCGCACTAAGACTAATGAGGGAGGAAGCAATAAAAGGGTATAAGCAGGCCCTTAAGGATATAAGCAGCAGCAGCAGCAGCAGCAGCAGCAGCAGCAGCAGCAGGAGAAGAGGAGGTAAGAAAGGGACAGTAATGGTGTCTCTTCCTGTAGGTACAGAGGAGACAGGAAAAGGGACAAAAGAAATAGGAGAAATAAATGCATGCAAATATATAAATATACATAAATCTTTATTACCCTTAATGTTATTAGATAAAGGAATAAGACAATTAAGTCTTTTCTTAGGAGACACAGCAGCAGCAGCAGCAGCAGCAGGAGCAGCAGGAGCAGCAGGAGCAGCAGGAGCAACAGCAGAAAAAATAGAGGAACAAGAAAAAGAGACACTTAAATTAAAAGGAGACAGAAGATTATTAATACAATTAGCAAGAAAAATAAATAAATGGATAAGGAGACAGTTATGTACACCAAGGGTACTGTCTCCTTTATTAATAGGGGCAGCAAATATAACACAAGAAGAAGGAGACACAGCAGCACATTTGCTGCTGCAGTATGTGCTGCTACTAGATAAACAATCAAGAGAGGAGGGTATACCTGCAGCAACACCACCATTAGCTGCTGCAGCAGCAGCAGCAGCAGGAGCAACACCAGCAGCAGCAGCAGCAGCAGCAGCAGCAGCAGGAGACACCATAAAAAAGGAGACACTAGACAGCGAACATTTTAATCGTCTCCTACAACTTGCTATTAAATCTTCTGCTTATACACTACCTAATTTGTCTCCTTATACTGCTTAATTTATTTATTTATTTATATATTATAGATATATTATTATATAATTATATAGATAAATAAATAAAATAAATAAATAAATTATTATATATATATA
>NW_013563418.1:0-2371 GCF_000499605.1 Eimeria maxima | reverse complement strand
AAAAAAAAAAAAAAAAAAAAAAAAAAAAAAAGGAATTCGTGAATGAATACGATTAAAATAAAGATAAATAAGTAAGTAAATAAATAAATAAATAAATAAACAAATAAAAAGAATATTTTCTTTTTTCCTCCGCCGTTAAGAAATGTTTATGCGTCTTATTATTACTTCTTTTTTATTTATTTATTTCTTTTTATTTATATTATAATTAATATTTAGGCAAAGAAAAGAAAAAAAGGAGAAAAAAAAAGAGAGAAATCTATAATATAGCTGTATGTTATAAGTAAGAATATAATTATAATTATAATTATTTATTTATTTATTTATTTATTTATTTATTTATTTATTTATTTATTAAATTTTTTTGAGCTAATAGTTTGCATGCATCTCTTTCCCCTCATTCAGGTGTATGTACACCTCATACGCAAAAGAATAAAAAGAAGATTTTATCTTCTTTTTTATTATTAAATAAAGGCACAAGGAGAATTTATTTATTCTTTGTTGTATAAACACCAGCCACCCTAGCTTTTTACTTTTGCTGCTGCTGCTGCTGCTGCTGCTTGATAGAGAGGTAATTATAATATCTTAGATTAGGTGCCTATACACTCCATCGTCTTCACCACAATTCATGTATGGTGGTATATATATACAGAAATTGGGCATTTTTCTACAATACTAATATAATTAGGCCAATAAAAAAGCTTACCTCCTTTATTTATATTTATAAAAGTAGAAAAAGACAATTATAATTATTTCTTTCTTATTGTAAAGTTGCAATAAGAAATAAATTCATAAGGAGGGCGTTCAGTAGACCGGCGTAAGGAGGGAGGAAACAACAATTAATTCCTTTAAGGATATTTCTTCCTCTTTAATATTATTTTGTATAATAATACACATAATTTAAAGAATTAATTAAACGAGTTAAGCGGCAAAATAGCTGAGCATACACCGCAGATTTCGCGGTCTTCTTCCGCAACAGGGTATAAGAAACGGCGGGTTCTTACAGGAGGGAGAGGAAAGGAAATTGAACACATCCTCATTTAAAGTTAATATTTAATAAATTATTTATTTTATACAAAGAATAAAAGAAATTAAAATAAGTTTCTTATATAAATGTTGGCAAGTAGGGAGTCTTAAGGAAATCGAAGCTGTACAGACACCGCAGAAGGTCGCGTCGGCTGCTCATTCAAGTTTGGCTTGTTGGTGACTTTTTGTATTGTGTAAAAGGGGGAGAAAATTCAATAAAAAGGAAATTCAGGGGGGAAATGTTGTAAGAACTTCTTTTTATTGTTTTTAATCAAGAAGTTTCCTTTTTAACCTTTGAATTTTCCCCTCGCCCTGCCGTTCAGTTCCTTGGTGATTCACCTAGGGGGGGCTGGCGAGTCGGCGGTGTGTAGCCTGTGGATCTGTCTAATAAAGAATATAAATTAATAATAAAGATTAAAAATATAAATAAGAAAATGAAATTCAATTACTTTTTCTTCTTTTCAGCAGCTTTTGCTGTCTTAGTCCACTGGTGCACTGCAAGCGAAGGTCGGCCGCTGCTGCAGCAGCAGCAGCAGACCACCGGTTCCTTCCTTGAACTCCGCAACAGCACAGATGCAGGAACAGCTGTAGAAGGAGGAAGCAACACAGAAGAATCAGAGAAGGCATCAAGTAAGGAAGGAGAGGGAGAAGAAGAGGGCTCACAAGCAGAGGGATCCTCCCAGGGCTCTTCTGCTTCGACGCAACAGGAACAGAAACCGCAGCAGCAGCAGCAACAGCAGCAGCAGCAGGGTGGTGCAGCAAATGAAGGAAGTTCCTCCTCTGAATCTGCTGGTGCAAGCAGCAGCGAGACTGCTGCTCCTGCAGGTGAGGAGGAAGGATCTGCTGCTGCTGCTGCTGGTACTTCAGAGAAGGAAGCAGCAGAAGAAGGAAGCAGCAAAAAAGAAGCAGAAGGACAACAACAACAACAACAGCAGCAGCAGCAGCAAGTTGCACAAACTCAGCCGGAGAAAGAAGGAGCAGGAACAGCAGCAACAGCAGCAGAAACAGCAGCAGAGGAATCACAGTCTGCTGCTGAGTCCCAGCAGGCTTCTGCAGCAGCAACAGCAGCAGAGCAGCAGCAGCAACCAAGCACTGCAGCAGGAGGAGAAGCACAGCAGCAGGCTACCCGCATACAGACAATTGCCCCTCATGAACATAAAGAGGGAGGTGCTGCTCCTGCTGCTGCTGCTGCTGCTGCTGCAGTTACACCCCGTGTAGAGGAAATTACAGCTCGTAAGAAACATATATAATGTATTAAAGTATAAATGCTGCTGTTGTTGTTGCTGCTGCTGCTGTTGCTGCTGCTGTTGCTGCTGCTGTTGCTGCTGCTGTTGCTGCTGCTGCTGTA
>NW_013563417.1:6247-7177 GCF_000499605.1 Eimeria maxima | reverse complement strand
AAAAAAAAAAAAAAAAAAAAATACACAAACCCTAAACCCTAAACCCTAAACCCTAAACCCTAAACCCTAGGTGGAATATGGGATCACAACGCGGTCTGAAGTGTTTAAACAGTGATTAGCATAACTAAGATATCCAACTAAAAATAACCTTAAGATTTAGGGTTTAGGGTTTAGCTAGGGTTTAGTTAGGGTTTCGCTAGGGTTTCGGTAGGGTTTCTGTAGGGTTTAGGGTTTAGGGTTTAGGGTTTACCCTTCCAACTGAACCATTGTGTCCTTTGTCCTCTTGGTAAAGAATCAGCAAAAATAGCATTAGTAGCACCATTAGATGCCTCTAAGAAAAGACCCCAAAGAATAAAAGAAGAAATAATTAATAATAATGAATCTGTATATACACCCCACATACTTAATATTGTACCTAATATACCTATTATACATAATACCTGCATACATACATATATATATATATATACACACATATATATTTATTTACAAACCCTAAACCCTAAACCCTAAACCCTAATTATATTCTATATAACATTATATACAAAATTTGAATCAAATAACTCACCATACACCCAAACGCTCAAACCCTAAACCCTAAACCCTAAACCCTAAACCCTAATAATAATGAGTAAATATATAAATGATAAAAAAGAATAAATAAATAACAATTAAATAAAAAGCTATTTATTTATTTATTTATATTTAATTAATTAATTAATTAATTAATTAATTAATTAATTAATTAATTTATTTATTTATTTATTTATATTTACCTTGCATATATCATCTCTATAATAGAAATCAACAATAAAACCAACAGGAGCAGCAACCACTAACGCAACTATACCACTAAGGCTCTCTAGGTTCCCTACCCACCTGCAGCAGCAGCAGCAGCAACAGCAGCAGCAGCAGCAGCAACAGCACGTC
>NW_013563417.1:2500-5000 GCF_000499605.1 Eimeria maxima | reverse complement strand
GGCTGGAGCTAGTGTGGCAGCAACAAGTGTTGCTGCAGTTACTGCTGCTGCTGCTATGCCTCTATATATAGCCGCTGCTGCTGCTGCTGTTATTATTAAGCTATTAAGCAAGTTGCTGCTGTTGGTGCATGCAGTTGCAGCAAAAGGATTAAAGAGAGGAATTTGCTGCAGTTTGCATGCAGACAGCTACCACTGCTGCTGCTTTATTCTTATAGAATTATACCGCTGCGATCCTGCTGCTGTTGCTGCCGCTGCTGCTGTTGCTGCTGCTGCGGCAGTTTGTATTGTCTGCTGTATGGTTCCTAGGTATTAAGGGCAAGCAGCCGCTGCGGATATGCAAAGAAAAAGAACAAAAGATTAAACAAAGAATAAATAAAGAGAAAAGGAATAAATTTAATTAAGTATTAGGCAATAAACAAATAAGGAAGAAGAAGAAGGAGGGAGCTGCTTGCTAGGAGGTAAGCAGTCTTCTTCTTGTAGTTGAATGGGTGCAAAAGGCGTCAGTCTGTGCCATTAACACGCGATTAAAGAAGCAAAAAAGAAATAAATATATAAAATTAAATTAAATATTTATTAAGTGGAGAAAATACCGAGAAAAAGGTGAAGAAACCATGGCAACAACATGTTGCATCTTCTATATGCCGAGGAAGTCGCTGGGGCTGGTTGGTAGCCATCCAATACAAGTTTTACTTCCTTTTAAGGAATAAATAAACATTTCTGTAAAATATTCAATTACATAAATGACATTCAATGTAAATGGCCGTAAAAATGCAGTAAATACGAAGAACAACGATGACGAATAAGCCTTCTTGTCTGCCTGTTGGTTGTCGGCATACATTATACCTGCGCATACACCGCAAAATAGGAAAAACAACTTGTTGAGGGAAATTCAACAAGAATTCGCCATAGAAAAGAATATTATAATAAAAAAGCACTAATAATTGAATTACAATTTACTTATTTTATTTATTTAATAAATAAATAGACAAAAAAGAATTATTTATTCCCTTTTTCTGCTTATTCACCCGGCGAGAAAAAAAAAAAGTTGAATTTCTTGAATTCATATTATGTAGGAAGAAGACAAAGAATAATAAACAACAAAGTAAGGGATTTTTTGCTTAAAATACCCCTTAAAGGACTAAAATAATTACTTTTTATGCAAATAAATTAATTTATTTGTATATTTTTTAGTTAGAGGAGTTTTTTTCGTGCCTTTTACGCTTTTTTTGTAAGAAAAGTATCATTTAGTAAGAAGAATATTTCTGCATAGCAACAAAAAGGTGCAGTGACACCCCAACAGTTTGCATAAAAAAGAAGAAAAAAATATTTATTTTCTTTTTTATTTATTGTTTAATTATTTAATAATAAACGTTTATCTTCTTTTTTTATTGTATACACTCTTTTTTCTTTTTTTATTGTATATGGGTGCATACATAGCTGTCTTCTATTATTGCTTATAAGAAGAAAATAATTAATTAAGAGGAATAAGAAGCAAAAGAATATTTATTCTTTTTCTTCTTTTCTTTTATTGTTAATAATAATAAAAATAATACTCCGTTTATGTTATTTTTTCTCCTTTTTACCCTAAATATAAATATATAATAAAGAAAGAAATATATATATATTTATTTATTTAATACTTGCTAATTAATAAACAACAAAGAAAGGAAGAAAAGTTATTAATTTCTTTTTATTGTTAATAATAATATAAATAATACTCCCTTTATGTTATTTTTTCTCCTTTTTCTTTCCTTTCTTTTCTTTTCTTAATAAGTATAATAATATATAACTAATAAGATAAAATAATAAAAAGCTAATTATTTATTATTATATGTATATAATAAATAATAAATAATAAATAAATAAATAAATAAAAAGAATATTGTTTTATTTACAAGAATTATTATTTATTACTATTTGCGGTGTATATACAGCAATAAATAAATAAAATAAATAACTAAAGAAATGTTTATTAATAAAATATTTATTTTTTATTATATTGCATGCATTTATTCTCTTTGTATGCAAAATATAATAAATAAAAAAGAGAGGGGCCCTAGCCAACCTGCTGCTGCATGCATGCATGCATGCATGCGCGGACACCTATAGGAAAGACAAGGAAATAATACACATATGTATATACATAAATATAAATATAAATATACATAAATATAAATAAATATACGTAAATATATTTATAAATATACATATAAATATCCATATACATATTACATACATATACATATATACATATAATAGACCATTGGTCCACAAGTCCATTGGTCCATTAACCCTGTACAGTAATTATATCCGTCTGCTGCTGCTGCTGCTGCTGCTGCTGCTGCTGCTGCGTGCAGCCATCTATGTATCTATCTGGAGAGCTAACTGGATAGCTATCTTGCAAGCTGTCTGTCTAGCTAGCTAGTTGCCAAGCTAGCTAGCTAGCTAGCTAGCTAGCTAGCAAGCTAACGGAGGACACACCATAATTGGCAAGTATTCG
>NW_013563416.1:1244-11814 GCF_000499605.1 Eimeria maxima | reverse complement strand
GAGAGAGAGAGAGAGAGAGAGAGAGAGAGAGAGAGAGAGAGAGAGAGAGAGAGAGAGAGAGAGAGAGAGACAGAGAGAGAGAGAGAGAGAGATTTGGAGAAAACTCGGGCATTTGAAGAAAGACCCACAGACTGAGAAGGCAGTTGAGAGAATGCAGATAATTTTTTGATGGGCACATAACCGCCGAAAGCACGTGGAATAGGCGACCTACAGAGAACAGCATACTCATTGCAGAAACTGAAAATGTCCACATCTTTTAATATTGCTACGGATGCCTCCATACGGTCTGTGTCGTCATTTGCAGTTTGTATCAGGTGAGCCTTTGTGTCGTGGTGGAGTTAAAATGCGGCCATGGGCAGAGTGGCGGCTTGGTCGCTGGCTGTAATTGTACACCGTGAACTACCTTGAGCTAGCTTGTAGCTATCTCCGCAAGTCCCCTTTCTTCCCTGAGGGGATCAGGAGGCTCTGACTTCAGAACGTGGTCGATTAGCTTGCCGTTTTGATAACGCCTTTGACGCAGCGAGGATAGACCGTTCATAGGTGAAATGGTGCTGATATGTACAACGCTAAGCACTTTAGCCGGGTGCCTGTGGCTGTACAGTTCAACTCTGGTGGGGTGGTCGTTGAGGCCTGGTAGACGCTCGTAGACGTTCCTTCAGTCTAAAAGGATTCGATGAGAGCAAATCGTGTATTTCCTAAGGCGGAGCATGGGACTACAGTGCCATTGGCAAGAACAGCACGTGCACAACAGCACTGTATGCTCTAAACCCCCAACCCTGACCTAAAACCATAACGATGCTGGAAACGAAGTGGCGTGCGTTTCTATGTTAATACGCATGAACGGGTTCTGCCACCCATCCCTCAAAGTGCCTCCCTAGTAACAACGGAGGTTTGGCAGATGTTCACTGTTATAATCAGTCTAATCAGTCTTCAGAGCGTTCTGCATTGCGTTTTGGGCTCACAGCCTGGTGGTTTCAGAAGGAATACGTATAGCATTCAAGGCCTTTTTGGGCTTTAGAGGGAAACGGCGCCTATATGCAGATGCATTTAGGCGCTACTAGAGTTGCAGTTTACCTCAACTACACTTAAGCGCCATGGCGATGGCGGCTAACCCTAAACATACAAGCTTATTTATGCCGTGTTTCTGAGATATGTATTACGTGGATAGTACAAATGGCGTTCTCTAGATTGATGATGCTAGTGCAAGGAACAGTCACCTTGCTGGTCAAGGGCACTAACGCACATCTCGATGGGGCACAATGATTTGCACGTTGGCACCTCAATTATCCCAAGGCACTTGAACCTAACCGTTATATCAAACGCAAATCCCTGAACACTGGTTTCTACAGGCAATGTGCTCATGGCAAGCACATGGGGAACAGATGAGTAGCACAAAAACCTTCAACTCTATTCATTATCATTATGTTATGGTATGCGCCTTAAAACCCACCGCCTGGCGGTCCTCGGAGAGGGACCCAGTTTAATGTTCAATTCCTACCTGTGCACACAATACTTTCGCGGTTTCTTTTACTGATAACAAGACGGCATGCACCTGTCCCTGGAGGATTGGGAACTGCCCTGGGGCGCACGAATTCAGCTGCAGCAAGTATCGGGGCTTGATTCGCTCCCATACCGAGAAGAAAGGCACATACTTCCTAAAATGCCACAATCCTCGGCAGCGTTCCCCACTGCCAGCCTCATTTTCTAGCATAGAAATCTGGTGCATTGCTTCAATGATGGTTGGCGGGAAATAGCAGAAATAGCAGGTGTGGAAGAACTTTAGCTTATAGCAGGTTCCGAAAAGCAGACAGGAAATGAAAGAAACAGGAAAACATATGTTTTCACAGAAACAGGAAAACATGTTTTTTGTGTTTCGTACACTCATCTAGTGCAGCTAGAGCACAGGGGCGTAGGAAGAATCTTCGAGACATCATACAATGGGAAGGCAAACGAGGTCATGCGACGCTGTAACTGGCTATTGGTATTTGCTGATACCACGGCTGCAAGACTGACTCTACAGGAGACAATGCAGGGGGTCCACTTATACGTTTGGTTGAAACGTTTTCCTGACTGGATCGTACCAGCTGTTCGTACACCACAGTACTTCTTTGCGCCCTGCTATGTACAGACCACCACCCTTCCAGCAGACAAAGCATTGTACCGTAGGGCCCTGACTGCTGCAAGTGAACGCTGCCCATCGTTTGACATCTTTGACGCACCTCCTGCAGATTATCGCAAACAACGGCCACAGTGACAAACATGAAGACCCTTTTGTGCCACGATCCCATGTTCGCGTTCCTACGAGGTCTTGCCGTACTTCCTGCCAATCCAACCAATCCGCCGCGGGCACATTCACCTTGATATTAGCCTGAATATAGTGGAATATAGTGGACTACAGGCGTGAATTTCCTTGAACGTTCAGCCCAATGCCATACCGCAGGACGCCATTGTGCTTCTAGGCTGAATATAGACTAGGGCAAAATAAAAAAGGATAAAGCATGTCGGCTGTGTGTGTCTCATTTATTCCTTTAAATTTTGCGCTAGTCTATATTCAGCCTATAAGCACAGATACAACATGGAAGAGTTACTCGCGCAACACTCATGCAATCAGCTTTAGATTGACGAACCAACCTTTCGTGTTGTCTCACACTGTATGGCAATGCCTATCTGCACCTCTGCCTTGGAATTTCCATGCCACGCACAAGCTGGTGGATTGGCACAGGCCTCTAGCCTCATACTCTTTGCTATGGTCACATCAACTGGCACTTGTAGGTAGTCGAACACTCACTGGGGAACAATCCGACTGGATTGTTCAGCATCTTCGCTGTGGCACAAGCCGTCGACGTCGAGCTTTTATAGAACAAACGCTTCTCTCCGAATACACGTCTCTCTGTTGGTTGACAATATGACAATGTGAACAGTCAGGTGTATTGAGGATGATGAGTAAATGCCTACATCGTTGCCTCAGCACGTGAAGGATGGGGCATTTAATGGAAAACAACTATAGCGTATGCTCACGATCTAAGTAACCGACGCCCCCGCACGCGGGAGATTAGCGATTTGGCACACATGGTCTACGATCCAGTGCTTGTGCCTGCTACGGCCAAAGCGTCCTCCTGATACGTGGATGTTCTATGGACAAGCGCCACAGACGTTGAAGTCTTCAAATTTGCCACTAGTGCAGGCACCCTAGCAGGAATAATTTTTAGCGGGCTGGAGCTTAAAATGTTTCCTCATTCTATTCATCGCAAAATGTTTACTGACCAGTTGCTTGACAGCCATGGATTCAACGCCAACAAGATGCGCAGTGTATGTAATGTTACACCGAGCATTGCTAGCAAACTTCGCAGCAGTCAAGCAGTCTCTATGTTTTGATGCTTTTCTTATGCACTCTACGCGTTGCCGTGTGCGTGTTTGTTGTATTCCGTGTGGGTCTTCAGCTAGTCGCAAAAGGCACCTCATATTTGTGTGCTCTGAACATTGGGCGGCGGCGGGTTGATGTCACACAAGCCTTATGCGAAGCCCATTTTGCTGAAACAGTGTCTCTGGAGGAAATACCTCTACAGACTATCAGCACGCCTTCTTGCATACGGGGCAGGGGGACATCATACTAGTTATTTAGCGAGGCCACAGCAAACGCAGATTACGTTCAGCACGCTGTCCATCTTTTTGAAGACCATTTACGACATTTTCTCAACTCACCTCCTGCTCCAGAAAAGCGGGATGCGCCAAGAAGTACCACACGAGAGCATGCTGCATGGTACAAGCTCGACTGAGGTAGTTGAGGTTCGCCACGGTTCCTGCAACTTCAAAGATACCAAAGATGCATCTCAGAAGAGTCGCTCACGTCCTGCTCGAAACCGCAAATTGCAAAGACCGTAGTTACATTTGTTCGCCCCTATGAAACGAACCGGACTTCCAGTTAGCAGTAGAACAGACGTTGAATGCCACACTCCACCGGTCGCACACCAGAGTGTTGAAACGTTTCAAAAGCATTCATAGACGAGGCGGCACACAAACGTTCAGGCAACCCAGTCTAATTCCTTGGGATGAGCAAGGTGTACAGCACGCATAATGCACAGCAAGGGAGAGTTGGACAGCACACCCCTCATTCTAGACCAGGAGGCCCGGCCTCGCTGAGAAAGGAAGGATTGCAATGTCTTCCGGAGCACTTATTCACTGGGGGGATCAAACAGATCTCCAGCGATAAACAGATGCCCAACGATACGCACTTTCTGTACATGTTTGAGTCGGCGCACCCAACGTTATCAACGCGAACAAGCACGGCAGCAAACCCAAGTGTAACTACTGTCCTTTGGGCATGCGAGCTCACTTTCTGTAGGCCAAAGGTAGCTGCTAGTCCATCCACAGCATGCGACTGGCGTTAGGACCAGTATTGTGAGATACCATATATCGTATATACGTCCTTCCAGGTTTGCAGGCCAACACACCAGCTGCGTTGTAAACGGTCAACATCGACATTTTGCTGCGCCAATTTAAAGGTGTCAACAGCAAAAGTGGAGAGGTTAATCGCGCACGACTAAATGGAGTGGAATATTCGTTAGGTAGCACTTACACGTATTAGGCGCCTGGGCAGATATACACCCTAGTGATATCCTCGAGGCAAAATATTAAGGGGCTCCTGGCAAAGAGCGCTCCCTGGTGTTTGGATAACCCGGTCGTGCATACCGCTGGTTTTTCGCGGGTGCTGTGCAACCCGCTATAGGCGCCAAATGCATCAGCCAGGTACTCCAACCAACCGGAACAGACTGCGGGTAAGCCTAGAAAACATTTGTATGTTTGAGCATCTGACGTTATGAAAATCCTGCGCGCCTACCTCACGCAAAAACTTCTGCTTAGCCCTAGACGAATCTTCAAATATATCACACTGTATAATCGCGCGGACCCAGATGCAACACTAGCTCACTGGTGTGGGAGAAAAAGCGGATATACAGGCATACACTCCTACAAATGTACAATGGACGAGAGCTTTCTCATGTGGCACAGGCGCACAACGCCAACGTTGTTGCTGTTATGTTCGCGGTGTCCGAGCTAGGGCGAAGACTCTAGAGACGCTGCAAAACGTTTGACGTCAATATTTGCAGAATTCTTGTTTGGACAAAGTGGCATTTTGTCTCACGTTAACAGGTGTCCCTTAGTCACTGATCAGCTGCAGGTGAACGTCCCTAGCACTGGAGAGCCTGGGAGTGCGTGGGCGCATTATCAAGATAAAGCATGTCTCCCACCGCAACAAAGCTTTAGAACAAATCGGGAGTCTCCAATCAACTATTAGTCCTCCTTGGCGCTTAGGCGCCTCGCAGGACTAAATGTTCTACAACCCAGCTTGGGTACATACGAGGTTTAGCGGATAATAATGCCTGGCAGACGGCGTTTGGCTTCACAGACCACGGAATATCTGTCAGCTATCCACAATGCGGTCTGCGTCCCTGCTTGAGTTTTGAGTTCACGCGCGGTTAGCGGTTTCCTAATGCTGCGTTTGTATCCCACTCAGGAGTTTGAGTTTGCTGCATGTGAATACCATTGAAGGGAGTCAAACCCTTCAGTTGGTTCACGCTTCCTCGAGAGGATGACAGCTGACCCGTAGGGTATCCCACAGGCAGAAACGCGATTAGTGCACACCAGGAGAATGAAGAGCAAGCACACAGAAACTACGACAGTCACGGATTCCCAATACCCATCTTCCTCTGAGGATGAAGAGCTCAGGGAGTACAAAAATACTTCCGTTACCCAAAATATACAACAGCCCACCAGCAACCAGGGGTGAGCTTCTTCACAGCTTGGTGAGGTGCAAGAGCTTGTTTTGTAGAACAATCCGATGTAACAGACGAAACATTCATGCGCAGGTGCCTCCGGTGTGCTCCGGTGCCTAGGTTTATAAGGAGCAGAAAATGTGCAGCCGTAATCAGTGTATCCGATGCACTGTGCATGCCGCCAGGCATTCTAAATTGGAATCTTCTATTCATAGTGTGACGTACGTCCTTTCCCTGTATAAGTGTTTTGCAACGTAAGCAGTGCCTACGTGACTACGTGAATCTTTATATTTGTTGGTTTCCATGTAGGCAGATAAATCCAATAAAGCCTGCAATACTTTTGTGGCTGATGCCCTTCAATCGTGCATTAAAAATTGCGTCTAAAGATTCAGAAGCGTCTCTACCCAACACTAAAAGGGAGTCAAGGCATATTTCAAATGCAGGATGAGCAAAAGCTCAACGCCAAAATAACTTGGCTACTATCGCTTGTTGGAATTAAGGCAACGTCCACGTGGGGCTCAGTGTATACACGCGTATTTTGCAATGGCCTTTCCCACAAACATTTCAGGAGACAGTGCTCCTCTGCTGCTGTCATGTAGATCTCAGAGAATTGAACAGACCGACCCTGCCAGCATGGCAAAAACCTTGATACACTTGCATCTGCCGGAATGCATGGGTTGCATTCATGAACGATGCCTTGTAGTTCGATTTGCCAGAATATATCATGGATTAACTGAGTCTCACATTCTGTTTGCGTTTTCCTCTTTAGCCGCAAGGCCAACACGCAATTGGAAAGGGCCGAGAAGGGGACGGCAGAATCTACTCGCGCACAGAGAATTCCCAATGCATCAAGGTAGTGCTGCCAGCTTAACGGTATGAGAAATAATAAAGGTGCAGATACAACGCACCTGGAATTCAACCTTATTGTTTCCGGTGGCACACGCCTTAAAACATCGCTTATGAAGAGCCTGAAGTTATCGGTTAGTGGCACTTCACTTATCGGCTGTCGGCGGGTATTTGGCAAGAAGAAAGCCAAAAGCGTAGCAACATGCGATGGTGTAGAACAAGTATTTTTTCTACCCCTTGTAGAGCGCACAGGCATGGCTTAGCGACTCACAATCTTCCCCCCAGGAATGACAGAACAAGGAAGCTAGTCAATCATTCAAGTTCCATCTAATGGGCAGCAGCATTCCACACACTCATGTCGCATATGGCGGTGTTGCAGAGTCTTACAAGGGGCCTTGAAATAGATCTAGAATGCCCTGAATCAAGACGTGGACAACGCGGTCAGCGAAACGCCCTGAAGACCAGCCATTCTGTGAGAGGAAACTGTAAGCAATTCCACTTCACGAATTGTGCGCCCCGTGCGTTCCAGGTGCGAGCCACCTTGGAACGTTCTTCAAACAGACAGCTTCAAGTGTCAATGGCAAGCTCGCGAATGGAGTCCACATGGCTATTACTGTTTGAAATCCAGTGACAGCATTAAATGTGAACACAGAAAAATTCCAAGCGGCAATATCAACCAAGTCGTACCAGCTGGACGTGCACCCGTTGGCGAGCCATCACTGTTGGACGTCACCGTATAACTTGGAGCCTTCTACACCTGTATTTTCAGCAGCGGCAAGGTTGGTGTGCTCTTCAGTGGGCACTCATTAGTGGCAAGAAAAGCAAACGTTCAACAGCTAGGACCGAACCTCCACTGGAGGGCCAAATCCAACGGGTGAACGCACCACTATATATCTATCAATGTAACACGAATAGGGCAAAAGAGCCACATTGCCGCTTGGTGCTGCAAGGCTCCCATCGTCTTCACCGTGTATAGAGGTGCACCGTGTATCGAGCAGGTAGGCTATCCCATTTAAAGGCCCATCAGTACTCTTTTTTAGTTGCGCTGTCTCAACGCGTACTGGTGGTGTCTAAAATGTCTATGCAACCCCTTTGTCAATCGGGCTGTGTGGCATCTCCGACTCACAAGCTGCTCCGCATAGGTGCGACGACGCTAGCCTGTCCGTTAATCATATGTTAATTATTTACAAAGATTGGAATCCCGAAAGCGCCGATATTGACGACGAAGGTACAAGCATACAGCCTCCGAATACAGCTAGAGTGCAGTACGTCACGCGCACGACATCAGAAACTCGGATACATGAAGATACACTGCACGAAACGTACGCTCTGCGTATTACAGGTCCGCGTACCCCTAGAATCATCTACCCAACAGAAGGAGCAATATAGCTTTCGGGGCCAGTGGATAGGCTGCGAACGCTATTAGAACGATTTGTACGGTTTACAGGCAAGTCATAACCAACCTGCCCATACCTCCAAATGATACTACGAACGAAGACATACCAACTGGAAGTGCGCCCCGTCGCAAGCCATAACCGTTGGGACGAGTCACTTTCGGTTCAGTCTGTTTTGCAAACTGCAACAAGGTCGCAGAGTATACATGCACCATTGGCAGGCACAAACCAAGACCAGCAGCTAGGAGGGAGACACCATTAAACATCAGCGGATACATTTTGCACCTAGAAATTAATTGCAAAAAATTATCGTGGACTGTACCTATGTATTATCGCCAGTCATTAGTTGCTCACGTTGGAAACGCTCCTTATGCTCAACAATATATCCGCTGTTAGGTCTTTTCCGTCATTCCTTTAGTGTATTTGCCTCACAAGCTTGTGGTAATCCGTAATAGGGCAGTTGCTGTCAACATGATGAATGTGGGTTGGGATTCAACGATTCCTGCAAATGAGCAAAACAGTTACCATTCCGGAAAAACCCTAATAGTTGGGCACCGGGAGAATTCGTTGGTAGCGCGCATTTCTAAGAGGTTTTGATCTTGAAGCGCCTAAGGATGTGAACGCACAGGCGCCGTATCCAAATCCTACTGCACTATCTAGTGAAAACAATAAATCCTTCAATACTTTCAGCTGCTTCCTGCCTGACGAGGGGTCGACTGAGAACGTACATACTAGTAGAGCCCAATTGGTTGCTGCCTACGCTTGCCTCTACAACGCATCTCCGCAGACTGCAAAGGTCTGTCAGTATTCACTTTTGTGGGAGGACGACATATTGCGAACGGTGGCAGGACGCACGCGACTGCGCTGTACTGTCCTTGTGTTGCCTTGCCTGAGGGGTTAAATTCGTTGTTCACTCGCCCAATAAAGCCAGCATCCAATATAGCTCCCATCGGAAGGATGGAATATTGCACACGATATGAGCTGTCCGCGATTCCCAAGAAACTGTCTAATGCCAGCAATTAAGCCTAGAATTCGTTCACCTGCTTTTGGCCCTGATGCGTGCTCGATTACAAAACGCACATACTATGCGTGTGTGATTCCAAAGGTTGGTTCAGCAGGTGCTGAACACACAGATTAGCTAAAGGCGCTTGCCAACGGTAAAGGACACTGATGTCATCCATCTTGCCTGAGACGTTTAATCCGTCTTTGCTTTGCTTAGCACACTCTACTGACCATCTACTCGACATCCAAAGAGGTACCACACCAAACGGATGGTGATACGCTAGCAAGTGTATAGTGGTGGCTTCGTATGGTAACAATGAAACAACTTCGAGCCGCACATTCTTTGAATTTTACGGGGAACACTCTGGCGGTTCCAAAACGTCACTTCAAAAGAAACTGACAGAGCCGCACATTCTTTGAATTTTACGGGGAACACTCTGGCGGTTCCAAAACGTCACTTCAAAAGCACTGTCACTTGCACCTGCAAGACGCCCTTGTTGGAGAACATACAGGGTTTCACGTAACTGTAGATGCATGGTTGTACTGACCGAATGGGTGCACATACTGACACAACAGCCTTGCCCAAGCTTACGGCCTGCGCCAACAACGAACTGGCGCGGTCTGAAGGCCTCCAACAACCAAAGACACACCGAATGACTTCACGGTTGGTCGCCTGAGACTACACGATCGCCAGATGCACGATAATTGTAGGGAAAAAGCAAAGCTTGCTGACAAGAACATGTGTGTTAGGAGTTCCATGAGGCTTACTACCTGATCGTGCACAAGGCAGGGTCCCGCTCTGGTGTAGTCCGAGGATACTGAGCCACAAGCATGCCCGCAACGTAATGCGTATTGCAGTCCATTTCTTAATGAGACAAAGAGGCACACAAGCAACACGTTTGGGCGCTCAGCATTACGCCTGTATGCGGAGTGGGCTGCGTTAGTTTCCACTACGTTTGATAACCAGCAGGGAAAGGCCTCAGGGAGGCGGGGAATATGCAGGGTAACAAGTTTTAAGGGGTTCAAAGGCGTTTGAGTTTCACTGTCCTTTACGAGCTACTCACGTCCTTTTTCAATATCCGCCACGCGGAAATGGAAAACCGCGTAAGCTGCTGCAAAATGGGCCCAACGAGCCTGCTCACTACAGCAGAAGCCGTATGCCAATCATGTGTAGAGAACAGTTTGAATCCAGCACATCCGCAAAAATGTTGATGATCCTTGCAAAGCGTTGCAGCTCACAGCTGCAGCTCACTAAACGTGTTGCAAATACGCGCAGGAAATTCCACCTATGTGCAATGAATTGCGGGTTATGTCTATTCAAACACCTGAAGGAGATGAGAACGCATGCCAAGACAAAGGTCCACCGGCTCGCTTCAAAGGACTGATTGCAAGGCATGTGGCCGCATGCGTCGGGGGCTTGGGGGAACCAGACGTCCAGGGATACGCACTTCCTGAAGGAGAACGAATCTGAAGCGACGCACCAAGATTTTGCAATAGGCAAACACACTGCAACAAGTCGCTATAACAGCTGCCGCTTGGAACTGCGCGCTCAGCAAG
>NW_013563416.1:0-1144 GCF_000499605.1 Eimeria maxima | reverse complement strand
GAAGCTGCGTCGAGCAGTCAAACCCTCTGCCAATGCCTGAAAGTGCGCCTTTAGACCACAAGCATGAGTAAACGATAACCAAGGGTCACAGAGAAACCAATATCCCACCTAACAGAGGCCTCGGTAAAACACGCACCAGCTGCGTCGTGAACACTCGAAATCGGCATGGTTGTGCGCCGGCGTACAGACGTCAAATGGCGAAATAGACGCGAAAATCGTGCACTCTCGATTTGCAGTGAAACCTTCGGTAGGTAGCACTGACATAAGACGCCATGGCAGGCATCCACCTTACTACGTGGTAAGCGTACCTCCTGGTGTTTGGATAAACTGACATTGAAATCGCAACAGTCCAACATGTCCCGTGGGCCCGGTGTAGGGTATCAAGCCTGCGGATGCGCCAATTGCATCATACTCCAACCGCCTACACCAACAAAACGGAACAGACTGCAGACTGACTGTGCGCTGAACCATCTTACTGTAGGAGAATGCGGCAGTCCTCCGGCACGCAACAAAGCAAACACAAACAAAGAACAGGCTTCACGTATATGGTAGTATACAGCCGGTCAAATTCAGATGAAGAACTACTTCCCTGCTGTGGAGGGAAACCCTTTGATACACCACCCCCTTCACGCTTCGAGTGGTTATTATTCTTTTTGCGGCATAGCCCCAGATTTCGTGAACACTCGAAATCGGCATGGTTGTGCGCCGGCGTACAGACGTCAAATGGCGAAATAGACGCGAAAATCGTGCACTCTCGATTTGCAGTGAAACCTTCGGTAGGTAGCACTGACATAAGACGCCATGGCAGGCATCCACCTTACTACGTGGTAAGCGTACCTCCTGGTGTTTGGATAAACTGACATTGAAATCGCAACAGTCCAACATGTCCCGTGGGCCCGGTGTAGGGTATCAAGCCTGCGGATGCGCCAATTGCATCATACTCCAACCGCCTACACCAACAAAACGGAACAGACTGCAGACTGACTGTGCGCTGAACCATCTTACTGTAGGAGAATGCGGCAGTCCTCCGGCACGCAACAAAGCAAACACAAACAAAGAACAGGCTTCACGTATATGGTAGTATACAGCCGGTCAAATTCAGATGAAGAACTACTTCCCTGCTGTGGAGGGAAACCCTTTGTAT
>NW_013563415.1:26432-58820 GCF_000499605.1 Eimeria maxima | reverse complement strand
ATATATATATATATATATATATATACATATATATATATCACGGAGACAGACAGAGAGAGAGAAAGAGGCTTCGGTAGATTCCAGGTGCTTGTCGTTCACTGTAGCTGTATAATTTCTGGGTATGGTGAAGCGGCGGTTGTGCATTTGGTGGTCCAGCAAATGAGTCTCTCATCTGTCTGCTTTTGCGCAGCAACTGATGTTACACGGAGTGACCCATTTGACCCTCCACCATCGCATTTTCAAAATTTGCTTATGCAGAATTTCTCAACACTGAGGAGCCCATCGAAAGTCCTCTTGTCCTGCACATCGTTGAAATACAGGTACAACAGTGAGTGGCTTGGGAAAGTGTTTCTAACCTGGAACATAATGATATTGTAGGAGCCTGTAAGCCAAGCAAGTGGCTGCAAGGATTACAATGATGAGCGTTTGTCAACGTACGAACCTGGCTCAGGGATGGGGCCCAATTCAATTCTGCCAGAGCTTCCAGCTGTAAGTGTGTGCTTATACAGTGGTTCTGCTGAAGATACTTGGTTGAAGTAGAGCTGCTTCGCCTCCGATGATGGGACGACTTCTATCCAAAGCTTGGCCTCTGTTTGAACCCCATAAGAACGAGTCCGCACAGCAGTACTGAAGTGTACCTACCAGGATCTGACGGAGCATTTTCATAGAAAAATGTTGGCCGTTGTGTCGGCAAGAAGTGACTGGAGAGAACGACCCTATCTTTCATGAAAACAATTCTGGACAATCTGCCACTTACCGGTTGCAGGGGTGAAGACACACGTTTTCGCCGGCACAAGACTGCAATCACTGGCAGCTAGCATGAGCTTTCACCCCAACAGAGCCATTTCAACGTACCAAGTGTGTGTGGTTGGGGCATGTTATTCGATTGAGTTCAGATTGCAGTCGCGGTTCCCCACCACAAAGCAGATGATGCATGCCCAGTACAATCGAAAAAATGCAGAAAAGAAGTGAAAAGTGCATCTTCAAGGACACAAATTGGAGTGAGCCACCTTCGGATGGGCCACGAATTTCAAGGGCAGGCTGCAAGCTATATGTGTTCAAATGCTAACCAGGCCGACGAGCGGGAGTGCAAAATCTTTATGAGAATTGGAGTGACGACTTCTTATGAAGGCGAAGCAGCCTTGCGGAAGCTGCAGCACGCGTCCAGTGTACGTGCACTGCAGAAGACGCACGCTGACGTGCCAGAAAGGTAGCATTCTGTGCAGCACAAATAGTGAATTCAGTGTAATTGGTCCCACAGTAACCTGCCAATCCAGTTTAGCAGCAGTTACTGTGGTACCGTCGGTGTTACGAGCGCTTAAATAATGCTGTGTACTCTGTACCGCTGCAGGCGAATGCAGTAGGTCAAAGCAGAAGACGGGTTCTGCGGAAATTCCTTCCAACACAAAATAGCAGCAGCTCAAAGGCAGCGACAAACAGTCTGCAATTTGTGCGGCACGGACTACAGTTTTGAGGATTCTGGCGACGCACCGCAGTGCTTGTTTTGCATCGTGTCGGTTCAAGCAACGACAGCTCAACGCCGGATTCCGTTTGTTTCTGTCCCACGCCTAGCATACAGTAGCAGCATTTCATTGAACTTGTTGAATTAATCTTTCATCCTGCTCAAAGAATGTGACTTTCGCCATGTTGGGAGGATTTTGTTGAGTCTTGTGGTACAGTAAAGTAGTCAGACGTGGATCGGATGCTAACGACTGACTACTCGGTGTGCCTTGCATGCTTGATGGGCTCCTGGGGTGTGGTACCATGTGTGCTGCTGCTTTGAGTAAACCTGCCAGAAACGTGAGGCCGTTATGCAAACTACTTTTTAAACGCACATTCTCTCATATTGTGGTCGGCAAAGTCTGCCATGGACTATGAGCCAAGCAATCAGCGGCCATTCCGATTCTCACACTCCAGCGATCTCAACCCTTCAAATTTTTACCAAATGGTATTCGTAGTCTTGTGGAGCTGACTCTAATTTGCATAAGAAGATGCTCTCAGGAAGTGGCGCAGACCATCTAATCGGGTGAGCAAACAGGCTCTGCTGCATTGAGTCGGGGGAGCTAAACATTCTCATCTGCAAAATACGCATTTTAATACCAAATTCCTATTCAAGATAAAAGAACACAGAAACGTTGTGGCTGGTCCCAGAAGAAGTAGCTGCCGGCATTAGGGCTATTAGAAGAACAGCCCTTCAGTGCGGGGATAGGTGGCTCGTGGCTGACTCTGCCCCGTCCCATTGAATATTCCCGTATTGGGTGCATGGCTTTCAGAATCTGAACATGGCTGTGCTCTCCGACAAAGGATTGACGTGCAGCAACTCACTGTGCAGGCAGCGTGACTTCCTCCCATTCACCTGCAACAAGTGCGGCAAAGTGGTAAGCGATGCATCAGCATAAGTTGCATTTTCTGCAATCCTGCATCTCCAAGGAAACTGTCTTGTAGACACTAGTCCAGCTGCACTGCACGTCTTAGTGCTTGGGGTTTGACTCTGAACCAACTAAGTAGCTCCCCAGTTGTTCCTACGGTTGTTGGACAGTTCTGCTTGGAACACTACTTACCAGATGGCCACTCATGTCCAAGGAAGAATGCAGGAGACCGGCGAGTGTACGTCTGCCAAGACTGTCTGGAAGTCATCAGTCTGGTGAGCATATACAGGCCAGCGGAATGTATATGTAGCCAGTCACAGTGCAGCCTGCTTCTTACGTACTAGCTGTAATGAGGCCCATATCTTCACTGTAGTGCTTGGGCAAACTGCACTTGCTGCGTTTCTACGCCATTTTCCTCCGCCGCAGCAAGAATTAGAAACAGAAGAAGAGGCATCAAGACGCCACCGTGCGCAATGCAGGCCTGAGTTGCGGGGTCCTAGGGAACAGATGAGGAAGGGGAAGCGTTGCCCAGTGAAAGGGTGCAGAGAAGTAAGCCAAGAAAAGCTGAGGGCATTCCTAATAAGTATTTATTAAACGACATAGAGAACGTCTGCACACTCGATTGTTTTACACAATCTTACAGAGGTGCCGCTGACCCACTCTGGTGGTTCGATCAGCTTCATTTGCGTATGTTTTGTGTGTCTGTTGCAGCGACTTACCCCGATTTCATCTATTAAATGTCCGAATTGTCAGGTGGATGTGTGCATCAAACACCGACTGAAGGAGGATCACAACTGTGAGGTGCTCCTCTCCACCAGAGGCGAACGGAAGAGGAATTCCCTGTTTAAGAAGCTGTCGTCCAGCGCTTCGAAGGGGATGAAGTGGCATTCGGAGTCTACCAAAAACTCTGGTGAGCTCCATGCTTCCGTACTCTTCAGGTAGGAATGTGACACAGCAGAGAGTACTAAAGCCTAAACCTCCCATTACTCAATATATTCACGACCTTTTGCAGATTACACACTTCCTACCGCACGTCCTACTTACGGGCAAGCCAATAATCTCATGCAGTGTACACAATCCTCCATTTCAGATGCTGCCACGCGCGCATCTCCAGTAGGACCTCCACCAGTTGAAGGTTGTGAATGCGATGTCTATGCTTGCTGGCGGCCAGCAGGAGTTCACAAGGATCGTCAGGTGTGTATATCCTCCCACGGAACATGGCTACCACTGTAAAAGCATACTGGCAGTAAGGTAAGCTGCTTCAAAAACGAACATGCGGCACATGATTTTGATGCTGTTGTATGCTTGTGCCGTGCAGGGGCAGAGAGGCGGCATGTGCTTGATCATGTGATGCCGCACTGACCGTGTCGTTCAACGTGGTTCCTATCCACTACTTAGCTCGACAGAAACCGAAAATGTGCAAAGTTGCAGTTGGAACCCATCTTTGCCTGGCCACCCAAAAGCCCCGGCAGCTCCCGAGTGCAGATATTTAGCGCAACTGCACTTCAATACCTAGAGCCCTTTTGGCATGTAGAACTGCCTCAACTCCTACCAGCTAAACTTGGACTTGACTAGCCGGGCAGCTGACAGACTGCACGCCCGTGCCTTGCAAGTAATACGGGCGACCCGCAGCTGTGAAAAGCAAATATGAATTTCCGGGAAACAATGGAAGTCTTTCGCGCTGCATCACCGCAGCACGAAGCATATCGCCCCTAGCACAACATGGCGAGAAATTTTGCTCATACAGCGAATTCCTAAAGCGGAACTGTGCCCAGTGTTCACATTAGCGGTTGTAATGCGATACGGTCCACAATAATGCAGGCCGAGACACTTCCCTAGCCCAATCAGCAGTCTCTCCTAAACATGTGCGCATTTACAGCTTGTCGTAGTAGTGGTCGAGAGGGGGGATTTCGGGTTTCAAGTGCTTCCTGGTACGGATGCTCTGTACCAGGGTCTCCATCTTGCTGCCCTTCTCAAGAGGGTCGCCGTTGAGGCAGCTCCAGTGGTCGAACACACACTGAGGGAACGCCTGCCCTGAAGTTGCAGCACGCAGGGCCGTTGTGAAACCAAAGGACTCCGCGACAGGTAGGTATGCACGGAGAACCACAAGAGGGTTGCCAGGTTTGCTGTCCTCCTCGAACACGTGTCCACGACGCATGAACAGAACCGTATCAATGCCTTCCATAGAATCGCGGGGCACAGAGATGTCCACCAAGAACATCGGCTCCTGAAGACGAGGTTGCGAGACCAGTTGTGCAGCGTACAAGACACGGCGGCACGTAGGCATGATCTGGCCAGCACCTCTGTGAATGGCATCCGCATGCATGGTGACATCGGTCAGGTTGAACCGGATGCCACGCATGTTCTCCTCACACAGCACACCCTCCTTGCTTGCCCACTGGAAAGCAGAGTTGCAGTGGTCCTTGATTTCGTTGAGGTACTGAACACCAACCGTCATATCGACCAGAATATTTGGACCGGACGTTTCGGGTCCAAAGCACCAAATCTTCATCGCATGGTTCTTGTCGAAGTCGAATTTCTCGCTCAACTCGTTGGCACGTTCCTTGGGACCGTCCTTTGAGCTGATCTTGCCGGACTCAATGGCCTCGGGGAGTCCCTCTGGAAGAGGTTCTGCCGTCATATACAGCCTGTTGTGTTTGTTGGGCGACTTGGACAGGCACGTCATGGACGAGGGAGCGGTGACCGTCTCACGGTACGAAACAACGGGATCCGACACAATGATGTCGATCTGGGCGTATTCCTCTTTGAGATCTTTAAGGCAAATCTCCACGTGCAGCTCGCCGCACCCGGCAATGATGTGCTCACCGCTTTCTTCGGTTGTACAGACGACCAGAGGGTCAGACTTCGACAAGCGCTTCAAACCCTCCACAAGTTTTGGAAGTTCCTTCATATCCTTCGGCTTGACGGCGACACGGACAACGGGAGAGACGGAGTATTTCATATCGGCAATGTTGTGGGCTTGGTCGTACGTAGTAAGGGTGCCAGACTTCAGCAAGAACTTGTCGACACCGACAAGGCAGCATGTGTTTCCGCAAGGTACATCCTGCACCTGTTCAACATACTTGCCCATCATGATGACAGTACGCTGGATGGTTTTGATAGTCAAGTCGGTCTTCTCCCCAGGAACGTAGTACGGGCCCTGAATGCGCACCTTCTGGCCAGTGGCGACAGTGCCAGAGAACACACGACCGAATGCGTAGAACCTCCCTTTATCTGATGTCGGCACCATTTTGCTGACATACATCATCAGCGGAGCGTTGGGGTCACAGTTGCGAATGCCGTTGGCGGCCTCGTCGTCCTTAGGTCCCTCATAAAGTGTGTCCACACGGTACTTCTGGGCCTCCCACGGAGAAGGCAGATGACGGACAATCATCTCCAGCAGGCAGTCACCAGCCGGCAGCCACAACTGCATGACGCGCTTCAGCAGGGCCTTGCCACTCAGGTCCTTGTCATCACCCTGCGAATACACATAAAGCCAACCATGATTCAGCACCACTATAGCTACTCCTCAGACACTTGAGCTTCACAATCAACACACTGGAATGGAACGAACCTTCAACTCAATCCCAAGAGTTGTCAGCATTTTCTCGTATTTGTCCTTCTGGTCGTTCATGATGGTGCTGAAAAGTTTGCAAATAGGGTCCATGATGAATTGGCAGAAGGCGCGCTGAGAGCCTTCTGTCTGTGTCCTAGTCCATTTCTTCTCCTTCGCGTTGTAGAAGTTGTTGCCCCACAGTCGCTGCATCATCTTTTCCTTGGGCACGTCAAACTTCGCTGCATATAGCTTTGCGAACTTCTCAATGGTGAATGCCCACCCGTGTAGGCCAGAGCCGAAGGAGACTGTTCCTTTTTCGGGGAACACCTGCATGTCCCCGACATTCTCATCACTGCATGTCGAAATGATAACATTAACGTTTTCGACGTTACGTTCAAAAGTCAGGTAGATCTCCTCGGGTTCCATCTGTAACTCGAGCAGCGCACGATCGACCTTGTTCACGTGCAGAACAGGCCTAATTCTCTCCTGAAGCGCCTGGCGCAGGACAGTCTTTGTTTGCACGCAAACTCCATCGACAGAATCCACGACGACAAGGGCACCATCAGTAACACGAAGCGCGGCCGTGACCTCAGAACTGAAGTCAACGTGTCCTGGAGAGTCGATAAGGTTGATCAGGAACTCCTGTTCTCCCTTTCCATCATCCAAGTCTTGCTTAAAATACAAGGAAATACCAGTACTTTTAATGGTAATGCAACGTTCCTGCTCGTCTGCGCGGGTATCGGTGAAACGAGCAGTGCCCGACGCCTTTTCGGAAATGATACCGGCCTTGCACACTAAGGAATCCGTCAGAGTACTCTTTCCGTGGTCGACATGGGCAATAACAGACATATTCCTAATATTCTTAGGATTGCCCATAATCTCGCGCATCTGATCCACTGAAAAATTCACCTGAAGCGTACATCACACACGAAGACGCATACCATCACCGCCGAATCCAATGGCTACATTATCTCCAGACACACCAAAAGCCTTTAGAAACCCATGAAAATTTGCACAGGCCATCGTCAAGGGAGACAGAACCTTCCCCCCCTCGCCAATGAGATACCCCCAGCCACCGTTTGCCGGCTGCCGAGGCCCCACAGGCCTGTGGCAAACTCAACCGCTTTGCCCCATCGTGCTGCGCGGCATTGTCGTAGGGGGGCCATCACTTGGCCTTTTTACCCACAAAAGAAGCTGCAGCGTCCCCCTAACAATGAATGCACCGGCGAAAAGACGCCCCCCACAAGTTACTGAATGATGACAGCGACATATCCATGCATCAGGAACTCCCCCAAAGACACGTCGGTTGGTACACAATGCAACAATTTAATCCATTCCGGAAAAGACGATCAGAAAAGGGGCCCACAAGCAACCCGATGCGGCGTGTTACAATGGACGCTACGTATGCGCCGCATACCATTTTCGAAAGCGCGTGAAGGAGAGGGGGCGGCTAGAACCGAAAGCTGAACTCGAAAGGCAAATCCTCTTTGCCACACTTCTCCCTAATTAGAGCATAAACAACATGGATGATAGACAAGCAGCAACGTTATCAGTGCAACAGCTCACGAAACGTGGGGACGCCTGTGCAGCCGCTGGCGGCAGCGCAGAGGGGCTGCGTGTAGCACTGGCTGGTGGCTGGAGTTCACTATGCTGCGTATAATGGTCAGATATACAGGCAAATATGCCCGCATCTGTTCATTACTTGAATTTATTAGAAGGAATTATGGAATTTCCCAACTGATTTGGGTAATTAGCCCGGGGTGAATTTGCGCTATTGGCGCTTACGGTGGGCTCGATTTGAAAACGCGACTGCTGTGCATTGCTGCCGTGACTCCTAACAAACCACTTCCTTTCGACGTTCCGGACCAATAGAAGGATTCCTCATCCGAACGAAGGGCAATTAGATTATCTGCAGATTCAGCAAGCTTGGCTTCGAACGCAACCTGCTGAGCGTCGCCATTTGGGGGGTTCTCTTAGCCCTCCGCAACCCGTTGTCTCAAGCTGATATTATATGCTTGTCACCTTGTGCACAAGTTGGCTGCTGAGGGCCGAGTAGGTGTTAAACAGTTCCGTATAGGGTTGATGCAATGCAGGGTCTTGGATCTTGCCCGATGCCTATTGTGAGAAACGATGGAGCTACAGCTGGGTCCGGGTGAGAGTCACTTGAAGCCAAGTGACCTCTCTTCCCAGTCAACAGACATCCTGAGAGCAGATGTTCAAGCTCCTGGAGCTGCAGAAGAGGACGGGGCCGGCCATGGGTCGCAACTCACCCTGCTGCAACGAAAGGTGCAAGATAGCCCTACAAGCATGCTCCAGAAAGCATTCGTGACTGTTTGTATGAACCCCGCAGATAGCTGTTGAAGGCTTCTGCTTGCTTTCATATTAGCGTACTCCGTCTGAAGTCGCCGTATTAACCCCTATCCGTCCCTACTAGTCAAGCGCGCGCAGCCACTTGGGCGTGGGTCCTGGAGCATCATAGTCTATCGCCAGTTGTTGCATGAACACACACTTTGTCTTAGTTGGCAATCAGCATTCACGTAGGCACGGTGCACGCAAGCAGAAGTATCCAGAATCGCTCTACTGGGCTCGTGCATGCAGTGGAATACGTGCTTCTGCTTGCTTGTGAGGCTGTCTTGCAGCACGAGCAGCAGCCAGGAGCGTCGCAACTCACGACAGGCCGCCTCAACTTACCTAGTTCCAGGAGCTTGGGACACTGAGCCCAGGACTCTTCGAAACTAGGGAGTTACGGGAGGTACTTTTACAGAGCGGAGGCATACACCACAACCACTGTTACATTTGCATCCGAAGAGTTTATGCGTACAGAATTGGTGCATGCACCAAAGCCGGTTTCTTCTGGAGTTGCCTTCCATCCGGAGATGCAACAAGAGGCGCTGGAACTCGTGATAGGCTGCGTCGTCGCCACAGGATTGTCAACCCCAGGGCTCCGCTCTGCAGGGACCAGGACCCCTAAAGGCTGGGTTTAAAACTGCTTGTTAGAAACACTTATCTCAAGTATTTTGACTCGGCTGTGACTCGCTACTTTCCTGGGATGAGGCCGGCGATTTTAGTTGCGGAATTGGTGTGGCAGCGGACCTAATCGGTCTATTGGGCTCCGTGCAGTGATCGGAACGCTGAATGAAGAGAAATTCTGCTAACGGGATAGGTGGGAGCATCTGTCATAATGGAGACGAACAAAGTGTTCAGCACCTCATCATACAGGAATAGCATTGCACAAAGTCGGCTGCTGCTACTTGGCGTGGGTATGCAATATGCTGCATAAGGGTGAGGCACGAGACTTCCAAAGAGTTTGGAAAAGTTGGGCAAACACCATCGCAGTCTCCACCGGCTTGGGAGTTGCTCGATGGGGTAAGTTGCCTAATGCGGATATGAGACAAAGGAGTCTCAACGCGAAATATAGCTGGTCCTTCTTTCAAATTTCCACAACGTCAACTGTATGAAGTGCGGGATTCTAGTGGCTTCCCGCTGAAGTGAACTTGAGATCAGTTTGCCATACTGAGACAAGAAACAGCTTTGGTTCTCCCCTATTCATGAAAGCTGTCTCACTGCTAATGGATACGGACGAATCAAAGCTGTTTCTTGTTAGTCATCCGAATTTTTACAGTGAGCTGGGGCAGCGCAAGCCTAATCGAGTTTTATCAAATAGGCGACAGGTTCAAGTAAGGCTCTGTACTGTATCCGTACTGTAGTGTATTCCTACTTTAATTGCCATACTCTGTTTACGAGCACATTGTACCGCTCAGAACACCAACAACAATGGACCAAAGGTTCATCCTGGTGGCGGATCCATCCTGAAAACGGATCTACACAGCTGAGAACATGATCAGTGAACGTTGCGGATTCTCTCTTCTCGGGTTTTTGTTGTGCAACTGGGAAGCACCGGTGTTTCGACGAAACAGCCCTTCACGCTCCACTGGTAGGTAAAATCAGAAGCCTACAAACCAAGTGACGTGCTTCCTAAGGCCCCAAAGATGAATGTAAAATCTTTTGGGGGGCTCATCTGTTAAGCTGATGTGTTTCTGAAACGACGGAGTCAGTTATGTGAAAGCGCAGTCTTGCGATGAGCAGCTAGCTAGCTGGATCTTTGGTGAGACTAGCACATGAGTCCTTTATAGAGAGCTTGATGTTGACTAGATATACGGGATGGTGGGGCTTGAACAGATTTGTGGAAATCATGACAGGGGATCTGCACTAGCCTTCTCAATGAGCTGGTTGCTAAAGAGTTGGTTCCACTGGGCGTACACGAAAGTGCAGAACTAAACAACTTTTCTCTAATCCCGAGTAATTTTTCCAAACTAAATGCCGAATGATGATATAAATTCTGTATATTAGGCGTTTTATTACACAGTTCCATCGGCGTTCATAACCGTCAGCGGCTGGGACAACCGTCGATGTGGCCCACCGGTCTGCCGCCCCAAACTGCAGTTGCACGCGCTCTTGGGAGCTGATTTGCCCTTTTAGTTGTTTTAGTCAATTAGGAGCTATTGTGTAAACTTTTAGGAAGGCGTTTGCAGCCACCTCTCCCTCTGGCACGACGGTACAGGAATTCTGCCAGACGAAAGGACCACCGTGGGGCTGATATTGCATTACGAACTTCATTCGCAGTGCATGAAGGCGACAACTGTTTTACCCAGAAACTGCAATGTGTTCATCCTACAGCGGCTGAGTGGATTCCTGAAGTTGCTCAATACACACGAAGCGAGCACACCCGTGCATTCTCCAGGATTAGCGAGGGCCTCTTCGGCTGGGGCTGTCGGTGAGTTGGCTCACAAACAACAGCCCCTTCGTTAAATACAAACTACCAGAGTCTGCTGCCCTGTCAGTTTGTCAATTCATCAGATGCAGTCTTCTCAGAGGCGCTACGCCTTAGCGATTGGCACCGCAGGGCCGCTTCGAGATCTCTGTCACTCGCACACGTAGTAACCAGCGACTTGTGGTTTTTGCTCTCATAGAAGACGTCGCCATATCGCAGTTTGGCTGCCCCCATCGAACGGCAAAGTATTGAGCGCTTCCGACCGCTCGACACAGGATGACAGACAAGGTGGAGTCCGAGGCCAAAACGGCGGCCTCGCTGGTTAAAAAGGGTTCTGCAGTGAGTTTTTACGTAGTTTCTGCCACGTTTTTGACTCCAACAACACGCTTAGGCATATTGCCGTACTGGGGAGTAGGAAGGGGAGGGTTACGAGGTACCCCTGTTTCTGCTCGGGTCCAGCGCCCGAGATTCAGGCTATTCCAGCATCCAGTCGTACACCAAAAGACGTTGTTCAGCTCCAGCTCGATCTGCTGGTACTTATGGCTGCGTACAGGTGGTATTTATGCAAAATGACGTTGCAATTCCCAAAGTGGAAGTGTGGGCAATGAATGCCCCAGCAGTCAAAAGCGATCCGGATCTGATGTTTGCTCTCTGCTCCGTTGAGCCATCATCGACTGCCACAAAACTATTGTTGAAGCAGAAGGTGCCTCCCAGCGATGAGGTGTGCCTTCAGAACTCGTGGTCCACTTACGTCACATCGTCCGTTGCCTCTAGTGCCTTCAGGGTTCTCCTGGAGCCTCTGAGGACCCCTAAAATCCCCTGAGCCCGCAGTTGCTGTTCCGACGGAGCAGGGCGAATGACTTCCCTTCCAGTACGTTCTTAAGAAGGCTCAGGTATTGCCATTTTTGTGTTTCTTCTGCGCTGCTGCAGGTTTTTGAGGCATCGGTCAACCAAGTGTTCAATGCAAATACAAACTTGGACCCCATGGCGTACAACGACATTGGAACTATCCCTCATCAGAACATCCCGTGTGTCTTGGATTTCTTGCGAGTTCGCTACATGAACAAGGCAATGTATACAGCAGTTGAGCCCCTAATTGTTGCCATTAATCCTTTTCAGGATCTGGGTAACGGGACAGCGGAAGTTATTGCCCAATACCGTGATGCAGCCGATTGCGACAAACTGCCGCCGCACATATTTCAGGTATCAAGACGCGCAGTGGAGAATCTACACGGGGTGAAGAAAAGCCAAACAATTGTCGTATCAGGAGAGTCTGGAGCCGGGAAAACAGAAACAACCAAGCAATTGATGAAGTACTTCGCCAGCGCCCGGTCGGGAAATTTGGATGCGCGGATCCAGCAGGCTATTATGGCGGCAAATCCTGTGCTTGAGGTCGGCCCTCATTTTCTTTTGAACCGATGAGAGGTGTTACATATGGTGCATGCAGAAAAGCAGAGCGCCAATGCTGTTTCCTGCTTAGAGTCCTTAATGTAATTGTAATGTAAATGTCTCGGTCGTTTTCTTCTGTGTGTTGTGCGTTTTGAATTGGCCAGGCTTTCGGCAATGCGAAGACGGTCCGCAACAACAACAGCAGTAGGTTCGGGCGCTTCATGCAGCTGGATGTGGCCAAAGGAGGAGGCATTCGCCACGGCTCCGTTCTCGCGTTTCTGTTGGAGAAAAGCCGAATCCTTACCCAAGTAAGGAAGTATGCAGCAGCACTTTCCGCCTTTCTTGCTTGTAGGAAACAACTGCTCTGCAACTCTCCGGAAGCATGAAGTTTTGATTTTGAGCAGCTGTGAACTTCTCCGGAGCGTGATTGTTCGTCAAAATGTTGTTAGGACCGGAACGAGCGTTCGTACCACATCTTTTACCAAATGCTCAAAGGAAGCTCCCCGCAAATGAAAGAACGGTACAAGCTGCTAGACTGTAGCAAGTACCAGTTCCTCAACCCACACTGCGTAGACGCGCCCGGTAAGCCAGGTACCACCCTTGGTCGTACGGATTATTCGAGCTGATATGACGACGAGGGGATACGCAGGCCTAAAACATGCTGGCGCTGATCTGTGTTGCTGACATTTAACTTGCACAATCCATTGTCCCTGTGAATTTGAAGGGGTCGACGATCTCAGTGAATTTGAATCGGTGGTCAAGGCATTCGAGTCCATGGGCTTGAAGGAGGAGCAGCGTCACACTATATGGTCCGTGGTGTCAGGAGTTTTGCTGCTTGGCAACGTGGCAACAGTCGGTAAGTCTGCTAGTCGTTCACATCTTCTATGTGGGGTTGTTTGCCCTACTGCTGTTTTTAATATGATACGCGTCGCGGAGCAGGCATGTGGTGGGTCAACGGTTGAATTTCTTACAGCTACTTGCTGTGTTGATCTCTGCTGGTAGCAGCGTCACAGAAGGGTTGTCGTATTGGCTGTCGTTGGTCCGTCAGGTAAGAAAGAAGGCGGAGTGGAGAATGCTGCCGTTATAGCTGGCGAAAGTGCTCGCGTGCTAAAGGACGCCTGTGACCTCCTGTTTCTGGATTCTGAGCGCATCATGAGGGAGTTGACCGTAAAGGTTACTTATGCTGGTAAGCAATATTCCCGCGCAGCTTACCAGAGTTTTTCTCTGGGGAACTCCAAAAAAGAAGAGGGCAGTGGGCTTGCGGGCTGTTTGTCGCCAGAAAGAGCCGGCATACTCCATGCATTTATTGCCAATATTCGTTCCTGACTAGAAGCTTTGTGCCTCTGTCTTCAAATGCGGTTCCCAGGAAACAACAAAATCGAAGGACGCTGGACAGTTGAAGACTCCGACATGTTGCGTGGCTCTCTGGCGAAGGCGGTGTACGAGAAGCTGTTTCTATGGATCATTCAAGCGCTTAACTCCACTATAGAGCCAGCAGGAGGATTTCAAACATTTATGGGTAAGAATGCATTTCATGTCGCTCCCTCTCATCATACCTCGAGCTGCTTACACCCCTTAGCGTAAGTAAAGGATGCCTTGTTGCGGCCACTGTTGGAGGTGGGTTTTTAGGGCTTCTGGATATTTTTGGTTTCGAAGTCTTCCAGAACAACTCTCTGGAACAGTTGTTCATCAACATTACCAACGAAATGCTTCAGGTCAGTGCCAGTGTGCAGGTTGCATAGTTCCATGGGGTTATGCCGATTTAAGCAGAGAAACGGAACATGCATAATTAACCTTAGCTATCCCCTAATCTAATCTAGTCTGTCTGGTCATAAGCATACTTTCCATTTTTAGGCGCATCACTTCATACTGCGACTCTGATTTTCGGCGTGCTGCTTCGTTCAGAGCACGTTTACCGAGGTAGTGTTTGCTCGAGAGAGCGCTCTTTACAAAAGCGAAGGAATTATAGCGAAAGACATCGAGTTCACCACCAACAGCGACGTGATAAGCGTGTTGATTGACAAGGGTAACTCCATCCTCAGCATCCTCGAAGACCAGTGTTTGGCACCTGGTAAGCGCCAATGAGATCAAAGCTATTCAACTACGCTGGTTAATGATTCCTCTTGCGCACTCCACTGTTGAGCTGGTGAGGAACGTTTCTTTCTTTGCAGGAGGCAGCGACGAAAAGCTCGTTAGCGCTTGCTGTACGAAGCTCAAATCTTCTTCAAAGTTTGTGCCTGCCAAACTTGATTCTCACAGCGCTTTTATGGTGAAGCAGTCAATAGGGACAATCAAATACAATGCACAAGGGTTCATTTTCAAGAATAAGGACGTTCTACGGCCGGAGATGGTCGAAGTCGTGCAGGTCTGCTAGCACCGAAAGTCATGTACACCAAACCAAAACCCCAGTTCGGTGGTTTTGGTGTGTAAAAAACACACGTAGAAGTGCCTGCTGGCTCATAGCCAGCGTGTGGAGGATTGGAAATTCGGATGCCGTATTCTAGCCTTCTGCTGCTTACCGGCATCTCATTTGAAAATGAGATACCGGTCATTTGCAATCCCTTACTCAGTCTGTGTCACTATTAGCAAATGCTGATATTTAGAGTGTTGGGTCAGTCACTGGGCGTTCTTGTTGATCAGGCTTCGGGGAACCCAGTGGTACGGGCTCTTTTTGAAGGTGTGAAGGTTGAAAGGGGAAAGATGGCGAAGGGATCTCTGATCGGGTCACAGTTCCTAGCGCAGCTCAACAAACTAATGTCACTGATAGGGTCAACAGAAGCCCACTTCATCAGGTGACTAGCAGCTGCAGAGTAAACCATAAGGGAGTGCAACAACACATTGTAGGGGTGCGTCAGGAGAGAAGGTCTTAGTGCAGTAAAGCGTTACCACAACGTTATGAAGTGTTCTGTGAGTTTTCGTTCATCGGCGTGCCGTCGTAGGTGTGTAAAGCCCAACGAAGAGAAAAAGCCCTTGGTTTGGGTCCAAAGCAAAGTGCTCATTCAATTGCATGCCCTCTCGATTATCGAAGCTCTGCAACTTCGTCAGCTTGGATACTCTTATCGGCGGCAATTCCAGGTGTGTTGGAGAGAACGTGTCGCAACACATGCGCATTCTTGTGGAAACAGTAGCATGAATTGCATCGCTTGTCTCGCCAGGAGGTGGCTGACAAGGGGTGGGTCCCTTTCAATGTGTCATGCGAATTTCTAGGAATTTGTGGAGCAGTTCCAGTTCATCGACTTGACTGCGGCAAGTATGGCCGACAAACGAGCCGCTACAGAGGCAATAATTGCTTCGGCAAACCTCCAAAGCGGTGCGCTCTACTGCATTTTGGTATAGCTTGACCTGTCACCGTACAGATAGTGTTATATTTATGAATACTCAATCTGCGGCAGTTTGAATTTCAATGCGGTTTTTCAGGCGCCTACGCGTTGGGAAAAACCATGGTATTCTTGAAGCCAGAGAGTGCAAAGTACTTAGTCCACTTGCAACGCACGCGTCTGTCTGCGTGGGGTCCTCTCATTGGAGTCATAGAGGCCATCTACGTGCAGAAGAAACTGCATACCAAGAAACAAGCATTTTCAATATGCTCGAGGATATGCGCACATGCACGAAGAAAGCTAGACCAGCAAGTATGACCGCCAGCAGCCTTCCATGCATCATATGTGTCAAGCATAGAGGGTGGTGGTTTGTGTCTAGCGTCCCACCGCAGGATGGCGTACAGAGCCACGGATGCATGTTTTCAATTACAAAACACTGCTAGTTCTCTGCACTGCCACGAAGGCGGCAATGCATGCATCACATAGTTAACAGCACTGAACCTCCGGTGCTTCCCCGAGTTTAACTGAGTGCTTGAAGGTCGCTCAAATAACGCATCAGTGAGTGACACTAGGGCAAACGAGTGCGCCTTGCCCGCATGATGAGTGCATCTCCAGGCGGCAGCGAGCAAGTGCCGCAGTGCAATCTACCACTGCCTGCGGACCCTGAACAGCGTGCTGGCCCAGACTTTGCACACCGCGAAAATACCGGGCCCCGGGAAATCATTTCTACGAGTGTTGTCATGAAATGCCACTCGCCAGCATCCTGGCGCAATGCCACGATGAATGGCTGGTGTTTCTGCACTGACGCGCATTTATCCACTTGCATGCATGCAAAGCTAGTCAGCCTATCTCAATTTGACAGGGAAAGAGTCTTTAAGCTTGCAACATCCTTCTGCCTACTGCGGTCAGCAAAATACGTCACTGCACCAAACTGATGCACTCCGACGAGTGACAGCTACGTCCAGGATATTGTTCTGCCGTGCAAAGTAATGTGCCTCCGTGAAAACTCACGCTCGTGAACTTACAGATGACGCTCTATAGCCTATCGTAGATGACTGGCGCAAGTCTACAGAGTATTTGCTGCCTGCGAGCACAAGATCTTATTCTGACGCTTTCTCCTATTCGTTCTATTGCAGCAATACACGAAGTACTCTTGCCGGCCAACCTCTGCTTCTTCCTGCCTGGACTTGCATCCAGCGCTCCCGGCAGCTGCCTCCGAGTACGGCAGCGGCACGAACAGTGTTCAAGCTGCATCCCAGTCATGTATTGCACTCCCGTAAATCCTTCAGAATTTATAATGCCTACAGCACATGCCCAGCAGTTCCTCGTGTACCGCCGTCACTGGAGATTCCGGTGGCTTTGCTGCTGCCCCTCCTGTCAATAGAGCCAGCCGCTGAGGCCAAAAGGGGACCGCTACCGCGTGTTCGATGTGATCATGGTCTACGAATGCTTGTGTAAATGGGGGTCAACGACTCCGCTTCGACCGTGGTGAGACCCCCAATCATCAACAGCCTGATCCACCATCGTGAATGGTTCGACAGAATTCGACCGATCGGATGACTTCGCAGTACTGCCAGTTGTATTACTCAGAGTGCCATGATGTTGTCTAGTACAGTCACCAACACCTCCCTTCCCCCCATCTCCCTCAGCTTTTTTCAGCAGGTGCACTGAAAACGACAAACGCTTCTTCAGAGCTTTGCAGCTGCGGCTCGAGCACAGGCGTTTCCATCGCAGTTCATCAGTAGCTGTTTCAAGGGGTGTCAAACCCCGGCTGCATCTCACGCGGTAATCAGCACCCTGAGGCCATGAAACGCAACAGCGCAGTTCCAGGTGTAATGCAAGCAAGTGATGCGGACTTAATATGTACTTTAAGGGTTGAATCAAAGGAATACGCCGGCGACAGGTGCAGCATATATTCGCTCACATGACGTAAAAGGAGACGCAAGATTGCTGGTCGTTCAAGTGAGTCGAAGATCGGCGTTTGGCCATTGCTTCTCTGCTTGTTAAGCATCTCTGGAACAATGTTGAGAAGCATCTCAATGACGCTCGCGTGCCCATTCTTCACCGCGTAATGCAACGGAGTGTCCCCCTCACTGTCTCGAATCTCAAGAAACTGCCTTTGACTGCTCGCTCCACCTGCAAGGGAATGCATATTGCCAAACGCGAAGCTATTTCGACTTGTCCACACAGGTTGTCACACGTCGGGTGTGCTAACTCTAAAATTCCTGACGACCCAGCGGGTGCTCTCTCATTTCATGCCTCAGTCTACTCGTCGCTTGCATAGCGTGGGCGCTACTATCAGGCCCAGTATGAAAAGACGCAGCCACGACTATGTAGCACGGCAGAGTTGCGCCACACCCAGGAATGCAGAATGCATAAGGAGTACCTATTTGTTCGAGAATCCACTTCAGGCATTTGGGGTGGCCATATGCAGCAGCATAGAATGCCAGAGTCTGACCCCTGTCGCACTTGAGGGCAGTTAGTGGAGGTAACGAAACGCGTTCTTTCAAAGGCTCGTCCTCATATATACATTTAAACAGATCCAGCACCTGCTCGTCATCCCTGCTTGGGCGTCGCAGCATGTGATGAAACACAGACATCCCCGACGTTTTGCTGGTGGCATGCACGAGTTGTCTGAGCACAAAAAAGAAAACACAAATGTACGACCGCAGAACTGTTCAGAATTGCAAAGAACGGATTGTCATCTAAGGCCTTCTCCGGAAAGAGGATGCTGTTTCGGGAGTGGGGACTTCACACTCACGGTTCTTCCTTGAGCACATTAAACACATCCGGTCCCAGCATTTCCACGACGCATTCTGGCCAGCCCGAAACGATTGATGGTTTTCCTTCAGAATCAGCACTTTTCCCATCTGCACCAACCGCGCAACCATCTTCACGTTGGTTCGTCGGCTCCTGCCAATCCCCAGCACTTAGTCCCCGTAAATCGTCTTCCGCCCGTGTCTGTGGTGTTGCCATATCTTCGACACGGCGGACACAACGTGCATCCCTCATGGCTGTGTGATGCCCAGTTGACAAGAAGAAGTCCTCCAAACCGTCTGTATCTGTGCTGGCAGTAGGCATAGAGCATGCGCGGCCCCCTGGTGTGCTTTCACCTCGCTTGCCATCCCCCCCTTCCTCGCCGGCGATGCTGGCAAGCTCGTCGTATAGACTACCTGCTCCGTCGTTGTTGCCGCCTCTCCTGCAGGAAGCAGTGTCTTGTCTTCTCGAAGCTGGTGGGTCCCTCGACGAATTATCTGCAGTCTCCCTGGGCAACCTAGAGATGTCCCCCAGTGCCTTCTCAAGATCTTCTCGCTGAGGTACATGAGCTGCTGGTGAACTGCACCTGCTCCTATCGCCACTGCTATCTGAAATCGTAATGCACTCCCTCGGAGACGTAGCAGAAGGAGCAAGTTCGGATTTGATTACAATCGTCTTAACCCTGCACGCACACGTGGTTCCACCACGTGCATGCGAATCCAAGTTCGAGGTGGATACCGCTGACGCATCGAGGTGCACTGGTTCTTCTCCATTCACCAAACAGCAGCCTCTTTCAATTGCACCACGAACGCTCAACGCTGGCCGTCGTTCGGCCTCCAGCAGCTCACGTTTGGGTTTTCGTGCAAAACTCAGCGTGCCAAAACTTGCAGATGACGATCCACTGAAGAGGCCGATACTTCTGCGAAGGGTTTGCTGCACATGTGGTTCTTGCCCCAATTGTCCAATATTTTGGGACCTGGATTCGGTGCGCAAAATATTGAGCAGGAGGACACCTCGCGAATCCCGTTTATTCGGCTTCTTGCTCCTCTGTGTTTCAAACAGTTCTTGCTGCAAGAATGCTCTCTTTCTACAGTGCTCTTCCTGTTCAAGCAACGCCCGAAGCCTTTGATTCAACTTCATTTGCACTCGTTTTGGGGCCTTTTGCCTGTGCTTCAAATCTGTTACATCAGTTCTCTTTTTCTGTTCCATTTTCTAAACGATGGGAAGACCCACTGCCCGCCGATAACACCACCTCGGAAGCAGGCTACTAGGAATATCCTTCAACTTATACAGACGCGAAAACCGCCCTGAGACGCAACCTGTGGCCAGTTTTTTCTTATGGCTTGCATCAATGGAGGAAAAGCGACTTCCAGCCCAACCTTTGCTGGGCAAAAGTGGGTCTCTGCAGCCGCCTACTCCCACTGTTCTCTGTTGAGAATGGTTGCAAGGCTTTCAGAAACTACCTTACTACAATTCACTCCTTCCCCTCATAAATGTCGCAGTTGCCAAATCCGCTGGGTACTGTTGGCTGCGTCTTGGCCGAATCCCTCTCCAAGTTCTGCGGAGAAGAAGCCAACTTCCAGAGATCGATGCATAAGCATACATTTGAAAGTGTGGATGAAGCCGAAATAACTTTCTTGTGATTATTTTGCTTCGCGGAGATGCGGCGATAACACCGGAAATAAGACCTCTCTAAGGTGAAGCCGCTGCAATCGACGGGCGCACGCTCCTTCACAACAAACGGCAAACTCCTTCTCACGACGCCTAAAGTCATAACCCTCAAAATTCATGAGGTGTATGCTCCATGCAGTTGGGAATTCCTCACATCCAGACTCTGGCGGCTAGCGCTCACGTGGTCTTCATTACCTCACAGACATGCTGCCTACACTCGTCATGACAATAATAACTCTCCCGTCAAATCAACCAGACGAATGCTGTTCTTATACGGAGCAAAGACAATGGATGGGCAGAAACAGCGAATGTGTGCTATCGGGGCTAAAAGGTGTGAGAGGGCCAAATGGGTTGTGTTCCTCCCTTCTTAAAACAAAGGGCATGTCACTGTTTTCACAGGATCCTTTCCGAAAATGACTATTCTACATTTTAGAACTGTTAGAGCCTTTGATGTGGGGGATGGCATACAACGCTCAAACTCTTGTTGCGTCCAGTGGTCCACTGGGGCTTACCAAACGAAGCAAGAGCTGCGACGGTGGTATAGCAGCTGGTGTCCAACTGCAATTTTTCAAGCATAAGAGGCAAAAAACAGGAATTAAAAAGGTGCAAGAATTAACATAATTGCCCGGGAGAACTGTTACAGGGGAAAAAGGGAAATGTTAGTGCAAATCTCTGGACAGATACACCAAAAAGGATTCCCACAAAAGGGTGTGGGGCAGTTTGGCACAACACAATCTCGGTATTTTACCTGTGGACGTCTCACTATGACAAAAGCATATCGAGCCTGACAGCTATCATTGTCGCCCGATCTGCTGTGGAAGTCGTCCTTTTAATGTAAACATTTCATATACGCCACAAACGTCAGTCGTTGCCAAGCTCCCCACCATTACTACCCATCCGTTTTACTGCAGTTACAAAATGTGCTTGCACGCTTAAGACTATTATACCACGACACCCAGTTGATACTCAGGGGCACCCCTACTTTCCTCGACAAAACCCAAGTGGGGAAGGCATCATCTTGGGGAGCGCCAATTTAGAAACCAGAAGAGACCAGATGCAGAATCGTTTACAATTTTATCCGTCAGTTGCAGGCTATAATAGGCCGTACAGTAATAAATAGGAGGAATATTTGAGGTAAGAGGCTAACGCTAGAGAACAAAATTTCTCCGAAAGTATATGCTAAACTTACCAGAGAAGTGCAGAGTAGAAGCCTTCTACTGCACGCTTGATGCGTTAAAAACGCCTCGACCATACATGAGATCGCTTTTCTGGACAAAGCTGTTAGCTTGTATTAATACATGTGCATTACATTCAATACGTTTTGAATGCTGCCGTTATGCCAACATTCGTAGGCACGATGTTCCCCCGCTGCTGTAAGTATAATCATCTCATGAATAGTCCTACTACCTATTGCAACCCAGCTGTTTTTAGGCCACAGGTAATGGCTGAACCCATCACGAAGGACAACTGAATTTACTGGGCTTTCGTTGCTAAACTGAGCATTTCGACATTAAGAAAGGTTCCTACCGCTACAATCAACTGTTTTTGTAGCCATGAAAGTTTGTTCGCATCTCTTGCGCGATCCCACAACTACGTGGTGCATGAAGTGCAGTAATTACCCAAAACAACCATGTAAAGTATGTGGCTCTAAGGGACCAACACTATAGTCCTAGATGCAGTATATGACGGAAAGTGAATTTTTGTCAGCTACCTCTTTCGAATGTGAGTGTACAGTCCATACAAGGTAAAGTGGAGTTAGGTAATTATTTTCCATGAACTACGCAAACTTAAATATCAGCACAACATAGGCAGTAAACGCTGAGACCCAGAAAGCCCCTCATATTTCTGGTGGGCGAACTAGAATTAGGGGTGTGTAATGCATGTATAATCGTGGCGCCGGGGACTAAATACCCATTGGTCGCTCCAAATCCCATACATATTCAGCGTTTTAGAACGAAATTATCGTCGTGTCGAAAAAATTTAGGATGTCTGTATATTCGAACTTCGAACTGTTCATCAGATCGAGGGGAATGCAACTCAGCCGTTCCCACCGAGGCCTTTCGATTTGATTGCTTTAAGCAGGCTACACACTTCGCGAAGAATGGCACTTTGTTCTTCGATGAGGTCACGTAGAACCCTTGCCTGCGCAGGCTCACAATCAACCAATTCTCCCATCCTTTGGCACCCTTTCCAGTAGCACTGCAACGCAGTCCCATGCTGTAAGCTCACAAAAATGCGCGGATTGTACACTAGCTGTCGGAGGCGTCATTGAGGTGTCGCCCTTACATCCGTCGGACCAATAGCTCCTCTCTGTATCTTTCCTGAACATGCTCGGGAAAGATCACCGACGGCGTGCGATGAAGAGCGCACCCGACACGGTTCTCGAGGCAATAGTGATTGAGTCCTTGTCTTCGCTGGACTCCGGAACCGTCGCGGTGGCTTTGTTCCTGCAGACGACATAGGCAAACGGAAAAGAAGGCACCTTATGCGTGATATTAAGCTTACGAAATGGCCAACACAGGCCGAATATCAGTCAACTGCAATTCTAATGCCGTCATCGTTATCATGAACAAACAGCCTTCCAAACCAACAAACCAAGAAGGCCTTCCAAATGTATGAGCGCGCCACCATGCCACACGGATTGCTTCAGGAACTTCGGGCATATCTAAAACTGCAGATCCAATTCGTTAGACATACGAACAGATTCACGCGCCATTGTGTACAAACTACCTTAAAAGCCGGGCACCAGCAATTAACAGAGCCCAAGCGTACCTGCTCCTTGAATCTCTCCTTTGGTTTGATTTCGCTCTGGGGCTCCTGCTAATGTTGATGAATTTGCGTGCATCAAGGTGGAAACTTCAGTGTTCTGCATGTGAGTCAAGACCGAGGCCAGCCACTCATACAAGTCCATCATCAAGATAAGCTCTGATGCGGCCTTGAACTGACGGATGCTCCCGCGTGGTGGACGTTGATATTCAGGGGAGTGCAGAAGTTGCTGCTGCCGTCCATAAGTCAGGAATTCTGCGATAAACTCGGGGGAAACCTTGGACATTTTCAGTTCTAATGAGTCCACCACCGTCGGTCGGAGTACCAATGGAGTTACTCCTGCACCCCCAACTGCAGCATGATAAAGTGTGTTGGCATCAACACCCGATCCTCTAGTCAACACATCCGGTGATATGAATGGTTGAGCTACTAGTCTGACCACAGGATCCCTCAGGGGAGGCCAGGCTTGATCGGTAACCAGATGCAATGCATAACCTGATATGCGAGCCATTTTGGCCCACAAGTAGCTGTCCGACCTGCATGGCACCTCTGGCTTTGAGGGTGGACGGCGTTTGGGGGAAAACAAAGGGATTAAATCTTTGAGTGGTGGTGCGGAAAGTGAATTGCAACAGAGCTGAAATACAGCCCGGAGTAACAAAGCCGAAACGTCAAAGAGCCACGTTGGATACGAAGTAGTGGTTGCCCTAACGAGGGCTTGCCTGCAAACGCAGCAACATCGTTGAATACAATTCACGTTCAAACTTGTGAAGTTACAGACGCTATAGATAAGGCAAGCGGCGCTTGGTAGGCTGCACGGAACCCTGCTTAGGGTTGCCGTCCAGCAGGCGGCTGGGTTTACGACGACGGATTGCACGTGACAGAATATATCTTCTGAAAGAAGCGCTGGACAACCTGATCGCTCATGAAACATACCGAAAGGCCTCATCATCGTAGTTCCAGAGTTTAAGGAACGCATGCCGAACTCTCCTGAAAGTTGCGGGCTCGGCTGATCCGGTGATGCTGAGAAGGACACCAAAGAATATAACTATAAACGCGAGCTACAGGCCAAATATTGTTGACGTACGTGAGGCCGTTTACAACCAGGTCAGCAAATGTAAACCATGTAAACCTTATGCACTGCAGCAACTGACAATGCAGGGGCCATTGACATGGATTACAGGACAGCGTGACGCCTGCCATTACAAGTTCCAGCACGCACAAGAAATTGAGTGTTCGTTAGAAGCAGCATAAGTAAACAAACATATGCGTGAACGTACATACATGTTTATATATGTACATGGCATGTAGTTTGCATCTGCATGAATCCACAGATTCGAGACCGACACACTGCGAAGCAACAGGAAAACAGCTACACGCCTTGGGGAATGGGCTATACCTCTTTTCATATGGTAGTACATGAGAGGAAGCCACTGGCCCTGCAGCTTCGTCGTACGCGAAGTTTACAGGCCTATCTATTTGATCTTGCAGCAACTCCAAGTAAGCCTCTTCCTGTGCCTGCTGCTTTTCCATGTGCTCATCTAAGAGCATCTGCTGCTGTGCCTCAGTTTTCCGCACCCCATTTCGTCGTTCTGCAGGCGAAGTGTCATTTTTCCAGGTTGTCGGGGTAGGCTCAGATGGCTGCGTTGGATTCCTGCACGATGCTGGATGGTTACCAGAAAATTTGGGCTTAGGGGAAGTTTTTGATTTCGTCGACTCCTCTAACTCGGCCAGCGACCTAAGGATGGCAGCTGCAACATCTTGCATACGTGGTGTTGCAGCTTCGGGAGGGTATGCAGGGGGCAAGTTCCCGGCCCTGCAAATGTCAGCAATATCACAGAACAGCTTCAGTGCTTCTAATACGAAGTGAGAATTGGAATGAACTGAAAATCGGGTCCTGTTGGAATGATGCTCCAACTATGCTCAGGCTTTCGAGGCACCAAAACAAGCGGACGAATGGCCTAAAGACTCACTGGACGTCTTCCACTTCGTTTGGCTGAAGCCCCAACAGCTGAATGAGGGCATCTGGTGAAAGGGGGCAGTGCTGCCCTGCCATTTTCACCAGCTGGGATGCAGATGCTCCGTTGTCTTGGTGCATCAGCACGAATAGGGAATTGTACAAGATAAAGCGCATGCGGTACTGTGCTGCCTGCAACAACGTCTTGTTGCAACGCCTAACGAGCAGCAACTTCGACAACGAAAGGTATTGGCATATCTTCGCCACGATGCGGGGACTTTCCCACACACTGTTGGATTCAGGAGGTCCCTTTGATGAAGTGCAAAGCTGCCTTGCCAAAGGCAACCGAACATATTGATCCGTCCTCATCTCTGCCTGAACACTTCTCCGCTTCTGGCTAGATGTATCTCCCAACATCTGCCTACAGTTTCTAGGTGCTGTGGGAGCTGCGCCAGGTTCCTCTTGTTCGGTTTTGGCGGTTGACACCTTACAGGAGCCCTTATTATGCGCAAATTTGTTTGAACGGAGTCCACACTCCTGAGTGGCTGAATGCTTTTCGTTGGCGTTTGGTGAGTCCTCGTTTATAACGGAAGCATCCCGCATATCATGACTGCATGCAGTACTTGGAACTGGCAGCGCTGGCTGCTGTCTCTCGCGCTCACACGCCAGATAGGCGGCACACGCTGAGCAAAGAGGAGCTGGCTGTTCAAGATATGTGCGGTCTTCTAGCCCTCGTGGCAGGGCACCGTGCTGTTGTTGATGTCTTGCCATGGGTGCAGTCACCGACCGCTTGCCGCAGCGGGAGCATTTGCCTGTCTCACCAGCGGTTCCCGCATCCTTTTGGCCAGTTCCACTCTCCCCACCAAGTCCCGTTGAGTCTACGTGGGGATTACCACCTTCATTGCGGGCCCAACTGCAACAGGGGCAGCAACAGCACTGTCGATCAGAGTATGTGATGCCCGATTCAGGCACTGGAGCTGCCCGTAGGCGGCAGCAGCGGCAGCCACAGGGCATACCGCATTCGTCATCATCCCTGCCGACGACAGGATCTTCTGGAGAGTCAGCGGGACAGAATTTGGGTCGTCGTGATCGAAGAGCAGCTGAGAAGCTAGCAGGGGGAAACTGACGCTGTCCCCCTACCCATTCATGGTGAGCAGCCGGGGTGCCTGACACCCCATATGCCCGCATCCAAGAAGGAATCGTCCAGATATCCGGCTTCGGTGCAGGGATTACGGCGTCCACACCTTTGCACATATGCAGACCACTCCCACTGACCCCGCGCTTAAGGGGCAAGTCAGTGGATACTCTCTCCGTTCCTGAGGGCTTGCAGCTGCGACTTCTTTTTTTGGGTACCATCCTCTGCCGGGCTCCCCTTGTATTCGGCTGCTTCCGAAAAAACAAGAGCTCCCTGGGGGAGAAGCTTACCCCTAGCTGTTTGAGGGTTTCCTCATCGTCAGCCACAGGTCTACCAGTACCAGCAAAGTGGCAGGTTGTGCTCACGTTGTTACTGGCCGCCAAGGGTCTTGTATGTACTGCCTGTCTGCCTACACTTGTCTTGACTTCATCCGGAGCTCGCAGCGACTGCTGGAAACCCCAAATCCCGCAGCCCAACTGGGATGACGGCTTTCCCGCTGGCACTTCTGCATTTAATTCATGATGTTGTCTTTTGGAATAAAAAACTCCTCTGCGCTGATCTTCGAATTTTGTTGTCTGATTCTCCACTTGTGGTTCTGAGAGGTTGGCATGCACGCCGCAACAAGGCAGTGTGGTGCCGTAAAAGGCATTGCTGCCGTTGCGCCCCCGGTGTTGCGATGGCAGGCCTGCAGGGAGAACTTCCTTAGAACTGTTTTCTAGCTGCGACGGCAACGTGCTCAGCAAACTGAATTTCTCGGGCTCGGGGTGGAGAGCAGGTGGCAGCGTTGACGGCACGCAACATCCTGCAGGGCCCTGAGCCCCACCCCCTGCATAGCCACATGGCAGGGGATTTGAAGTAGCCTGTCTCGAAGCATCTTTTGGATTGGCATGTAACGGCCAGGCATCGCTCGCTTGCAGAAGAGGAGGAGAGGCCTCAAGTGCATAGCCCGGGAGGACTTGGCGCCGCTGACGGGTTGGACACCAGTCTTCACCTGACCGTCTACCTCTTCCGCTGGGCATCCCAGCGGCCGGCAGGGCGCAAGGGCTGATGCGCGCCAGTTGCCGTTTCTCCGTAGGTGACACCCACTGTTTCGCCTCCCCCCCACAATTCATAGCCACTGTTGCGGACCGACGAGGCCTCGGCAGCCCTTGCATGCTCTCGTGAGAAAAAAGCTCAAAGGTATATGGACTAAGTTCGCGTCCGTTCTGATGTAAACCTTCCATGGTGGTCCCGTAAGACACAGGCCGCCTAAAAAAGCGCTGCTGCCGCAGAATCTGCTCTTGCCGTTCCCGTTGCAGCTGCAGCAGTTCGTTCTGTCTACGCGAAACTGCGGCTGCCATTCCGCCAGGCGCACCTTCTTCCAGACGTTCAATGTATCGCCAGGAACTTCGCGAACAGCCGGGTCCCCCTTCAAAGGCGCCTAATTCGGCATCCTCACCTCCACGGTAGCATGGCGCTGCACGGCAAACGCGCCGCTCGATAGGCTCCTGGGGGGGAGGAGGAGGCAGTGGCCTGTCCTGAGGAAGGGCAAAGGGAGTCGTCCTAGAAAGACGCAATACTTCTGCTCGCATTTGCTGTTCCTGCTGCCTCAGAAATCGTTGCTGCGACATGAGAGCCGCAATGTCCCAATTTTCCCGGGGATAGGTCATTCTTGGAAGCAGCTTTCCGGCTGTCGTCACTAAGGTGTTCCGAGAAGAGAAATGCAGAGCAACCAGACAGCCTGCGTATGCGGAGCACTGCTAGTTGTGTGGAGGGGGAGGGGGGAATCGCCAGCATCGGAACCCGCGGAAACCCAAGTGCTTTTCTTCTAGGGCAGCCGCGGTGCAAGCCCGGAAACCCCAGGGCAGAAGTCCCGTCGGGTTCCTCCTATTACGAATCTTGAAACATCCTCGGTGAAAGCCATAGGCGTTATGGGCCCTTAGAATATCCGGAGAGCGCGAACAGCACGTGGGACTGCCTGTCCTTGATTATGCTGCCTAGTGTGAGCTGGAGCTGACGGGATGTTCCAGCCGCATCTTTAACTTCGGTTGTTTGCGTATTTGAGGGCTGTTCGGTGTTGTATGCTCAATGTGACGTTTAAAAGAACAAAGCTACCTCGACTACTGTATACGGAGCTCGCCAAGCCATCAATGCTCCCACGCGGGCGTTCGACAGACTGCAAGCAACACCTCCCGGCGGCAGGTTCTTAGTAAAAAACGTGCTAAGCCGAGCATGCACGAGAAATTTTCTTCAAAACAACCAAAGGAACCGTGATACTTCAAGCACTTGGACGAGAAGGCCTAGAGCCCAACGCATGTGTAGCCACTGCCTACACATGCGTTGGACGGTCCGTGGAAAAAAGCGGGAAAAAGTGTTATTCCACTTGTTGTTGCCCAGCGTTTTACAAACTTTCACTGAAAAATCTCTCAAACGGGACTCATATGGGGAGAAGAGGGGCTCCTCCCTTCGACGAGGGAGAGTTGATTATTGACACGGCAGCCACTCGACCATCGCGAGCGCTGCCGACACTGAATCCTTCTCGAGTTCGGTTCTAGGTAGAAAGAACAAAGTGCCAATAAATCTGGCGAATAAGCATAAAAGAGAGAACACTTTGCTTTGGAGGCTGTAGATTTGCTCCAAATGTTGGTTTATTTACATGCGTATTCCTACAATCATACCATCAGACACGCCGTTGTTGTGCAGTGCGCTCGAGGAGGATCGTGGGAAAAGCTGACAACTACTAAAGAAACAATTTTAAGAGAGATAACACCAAAGGTGGTGTTAACCTTCTATGAGCCCTCCTTATAAAGTCATTCAAGGGATCGAGTCCTTCGAGGGGACCGACATCTCCAAGTAGTTCTTTGACACACACTCCCAGCGGCCGTCACTCAAGCATCAACATTGCGTTCGACGCGTCATCTCTTGAGCCTCTTTATGCTTCAAGGAACCGAATTGTATTCTCCCAACAAGCGACTTTAGGTGCAATTCGGCTGCTTCCCTACCTAGTCCCTTTGCTTCGGAAATTTCCCAACTGCAGTTCTGCGGAAGCTGGGAAGTTACCCTCTTCACTGATCATATATAGGTTATAATTTTTTCCATAATGGCTATAATATTTTCCATGTTTAGGTGTCAATATTTTTCCTGGAAGCCATTTTCTTTATATTTCATTGCCTGTGCGGAATTGTACTGCTTGCCCCGCCTAATACCGCCCAGATACTTGTCAGTGCTTCGAAGTCGTGCATATCGAAAGCTTCCTCACCCTGGGTTCACTTGCAGATTACTTTTCTGTTCCTATCTGATCACTTAGCCTACGTGAGAGTTGCTGCTTTTTCTCAGGGGGGAATAATACCATCGCTGCAGACCGATTGCCACTTTTCTCTACGTATTACTGATAAGGAGTAGGCCCCGCCTTAAAGCGGCGCTCCGTAAACTTTTGGCAGGACAGTTTTGGCCTGTCGAGAAAGCGGAAACCTAGGAGTAGACATCCCAAATAAACTTCTGTTCCAAGTCCTGCAGGCGCAGCTGGTACTTCGCTTTCCGAACGATATATTATAATAGCCTCTGCAGTGCCCAGTTATCTACACACTAGCTCCTCACATATGCATCATGTAAGTGCACGGTTCCTCAAATCAGCTTGTTCAGTGAAGACGGCACTGCACCGCACAGTTTTATAGGGGATCTCTAAGGTTGCTATCCTTGCTCGCTGCTCCCGCAAGAGCTATTATTCACACAACCTATAGTGCTAACGAAAGGTTATGAAAACCAGAGTGTGTTCGACATCAGGGGGGACGGGTTTTGCTATATTGGCAATTAGGTTTCAAGCAGCGTTTTCAATTCCATTCGCAGAACGTGTTAGAGATTCAGCTCTCGAAGCCACGTCACATGCAAATTTCGTATACCTTCTTCGTTTAGATTGGGCCTGCACGAGCCTGTGAAGAGGAGGTGTTGGGTTGAGCACATTTCTGTTCTCCTTCAGTTTACTCGATGCCGTACGGTGCTGACCTGCCCCATATGGGGACATTTTCTCCTGCCATCAATGCTGGTTTTATCAAATGGTACGGGGAATCACTAGCTGTGTATGCCCGAGTAAATTCCTCAGGAAAATCTACCTTCCGATTCCATCTTATAGGAACGAGCACGTGCGCAGAGCGTCGTAAAGTCGGGTCGGATTACACTGTAACAGGTACTCGATCATGAGCAACACAACATCCTATCTAGATATTCCTGTTCATTACTTGCCCCCAATGCTCACTACAAATCCATCTACCTACAGGTAACAAGAAACTGCTGCCAGGGTTGGGGAACGACCCCTGCACGAGCGCCTTCGGATGCTGGGCAGTGGCATCACCTCAGTAACTCTTCTTGGGTTGGGGTGTCTGCATCCAATAGAGGCTCCCAATCCATTTGCTCTCCGCGAAACATCTCACGGGCAGGCGAGCACACAACGCAGGACGCCCGCAGAACCGAGCCGCGGCTGGGCAGCGGCAGGGGCATATCGGTTGAACCCGATGCTCTTCCCCCTTTTCCGGCGCTATATTTCCTTCCGTCCCTTATCTACGAATTATCATCAACAAGACGGTGTATGAGGCATGATTAAGAGCTGTGAGCATGTGCACCGTGGCTTCTGCAAAGTTGTTATGTGCATACCTAGGGCGCATGCGTAAGATGCCGACTGATGACCACGCAGGAATTCAACAGTTCTCTATACTGTTAACGCAGCAAGAGGGCCACTACCTGTGCTGTAAGAATTTTTAGGTGCTACTGTTGCATCGAGGTGCGTTGGAGCTGCTTGCCAGGTCACCTCATCTCCCTACGCCTCAGTAACCTAAACGGCGGTGTGCAGGTTTGGAACCGGAAATCGCTCCAGTTTCTTTTCGGAAATGCTTGTCTTAACTGTGGTCCCCATTGTGGCTCACGGCGGTCCCCTGCGAACATCGGGGACCTTGGTTAAGCAGCCCCCATTGCAACTTGGACAACTATTGGAAATAGCAGATAGGCAGCTGCTTTGCTCAGCGTAGAGAAATTGCCTGTAAGCACCAGTACACGTAGCAACTTCACACAGAGCAGGATACTTCACAAACCGGGGGCATTGAAACAGAGACCAACGGCATCGCATGGGAAACTCAGGGAACTGCTGCACGCAGATGCGCCGAAAATCAAGAAGTGTAGTGGGGAGGAGAACGAACACAAGAGAGGCGCCAATTAGAAAAGTGTGCAGCGATAGACTCGCCGGCTGCTTTCCCCACTGCTCTTTGGCCCTCCTAAACACTGTGCAGTTAGCGTATGCTTCCACCCAAGAGGGGGGGAAGACAATGACCGCCCGCCACAAGACTGGGTAAGACAGGGTACTCGACAGGTGCAGGCGCGGGCGGAAAGGTCCCCTGGAATATGAGGATTGAGTAGACTGAACGCGTTGTATGATCAGACCTTGGCTCTTATGCAACAACGTACAAAGCGAAACGTTCATAGATCCTCAGACCGGCGCCTCCATGTAATTCCGTCAGAGGCCCCGTCACAACTACACTCTTGTTGTGAATACAGTCCTAGAAGTAGACTGTATTCACAACTAGACTGTAGTTATGAATAAAGTCGTGGAAGCCCTGAGTTATAGGGCACAGTGAGATTACACGTAATACTGACGAATTCCCCTCATCCTTTCGCAGGCTTCCGGCACATGGGCACAGGGAGCGCCTGATGGAAGGATCTGTAGTTGATGGCAACGCAGAGGAGATAACAAGGGCAAAAAGAGTTCCTCACATGAATAGCCGACCTACATGCAAGTGAATATACATGAAGACCACCTTCAAACAGACCCAGTAACAGTAGCCGCAGGCTGCGGTAACTTACTGCACTTAGGTGCAGTTCCCAGGCGGTCGACCTAGCTGCACATATCTACCTTAGGCTAGGTGGAAGCAGCCATGTACGGTGAAGCATAGATATTTATATAGATGATGTCCACTAAGGGTGCAAATGGAGCATATGGCTTGTACTTGAGAAGATCGTAGCTCTACCTGATTTTCATGTATATGCCGACTCGATGCCTTTTATGCCTGTTACGGTTGTTGAGCAACTTCGCTAGAGAAACATAGGTAGTTGTGAAGGCATTTTCATGATTTTCATGATGAATATTCAATTATTTGACTTAAAAACACGATTAAAAAACTCTTACTGCTCATTTCATAGTGAATTGCCGACTGCTTCTGTGACCGCAGGGTCAGAGACAAGTGTTTGGGAGTGGCAGTACCCTCGGGGAGAAACACCGAGAGATAGCGAACCAATGATTTTATTCTCCTCTACCTTTTCACCCCGTGTACTTTTGCATTTTCAATGTTTTATATTTCAATGCATTTAATGCATTAAATCTGTCCTACACCGTACTGCCTGCGTGCATGCACAACAGGCGACCACCTTCGAATCTGCCGACTGTACGAATACATTGCTGAATAGTTGATTTTCGCAAGATGAACGTTTAAAATGCCTCTTATTTTTTCTTCTCTCGAGTCATTCGAACAGTTTCAAATGTTGCATTTCCCCCCTCTTTCCGTCCTTCTTGTGGTCTGCAAGGCGAGCCCGGCGGAGTTGACAGACGAATACGTCTAAGACGTCTACAAGAATTTTCTTTTGAATTTAATTTATCAACCACTTGAAATTATTTGCTATAAAACCATCGTAACACAAGAATTTGTGCTTCCCCTTCCTCTCTAGGCCCCCCCCCCCCCCCCCC
>NW_013563415.1:2500-26332 GCF_000499605.1 Eimeria maxima | reverse complement strand
CTTCCTCTCTAGGCCCCCCCCCGCCCCCCAAAACGAGTCGTTTTCTTATCCTTCCTTTATCCCCTGTTGGACAAAAGCCCGAGCTGTTCATCATGAACAAGAGGGCAAACTCTGCAGATAACAAGAGAGAAATACACCGTATGATTGTAGGGTGTGTGGGAGGGAGTCAAGAGAGCGATAAGGCAATTGCTGTTCCCTCCCTCCGTTGTTCTCCCCTCTTCCAGTGAGTGTGTGTTTTGTACACAAGCACGCCTTAGCCCTAGGATCAGCTCTTCCCCAAGAAAATCCCGGGCGTAATGACGGGGGCCCTCCTGTCTGCCCCGCGGCTGCTCTCTCAATGTTCACTGTTGCCTATTGTTGTTGTCTTTTCTCTGTATCTTCCTCTAATTGATTCCTTCTCATTGCACACAACTCTTTTAACTTCGAATTCTCAAAAACCGATAAGAAGAACGGCCTTCAATTCTTTCTGCTTAACCTCCAACTACGAAAAGCCTGCTGCAGCATGTAAAGCAGCAGCCCTCAATCGCATGCCGGCAAAAGAGTTACGAACAGTAGAAGAAACAGAAACAGCAGCAAAGCAACCACACAAACAGACAGCAGCACCCATACGAGAAGCAGCAGCAGCCCCATCAGCGGCAGCAACAGCAGCGCGCCGCTTCGGTGCAGCGCCATTGGCAGCAGCGGTGTTTGCGGAGGCGGAGGTGGGTGCAGCAGCAGCGGCCGCAACAGCGGATGCAGCAGCAGCAGCAGAATCAGGTCCCGTGGCCCTAGTTGCTGCTCCTCGTGGGTTCTGTGAAGGCGTACGGCGAGCGGTAGGAACAGTAGAAGAGGCCTTGAAGGTGTTTGGGCCTCCGGTGTACGTACACCACCAAATCGTCCATAACGAGTTTGTCTGCAAACAGTTGGAGGTCAGCAGAAAATCCCCCAATTGCAATTCACGCATTGTTTGCAGTGCTGGTTTTTCTTTTGCTGCTGTTTCTGCAGCAGGGCGAAATGCTGTTTGTTTAGAGGTGAGGTTGATGCTGTTGCTGCAGCGTCAGCATATATATGTTGCTGTTGGTATGTCTGTACACTCAGGAAAGAGGAGCTATTTTCGTAGAGAACCTTTCGGAAGTGCCTTTGAATTCGGTTGTCGTCTTCTCCGCCCATGGGGTTTCCCCACATGTACGGAAAAAAGCAAAAGAAAGAAATCTGACGACAATTGATGCTACCTGCCCTCTTGTACAGAAGGTACATGTGTACGTACACCAGAAAGCACAAGAGGGATATCACATCATTGTCATTGGCCACAAGGATCACGGTAAGACAACGACTATTTGTTTCTATACAGTTTTCTTCTACGTGTATGCGCATGCTCTTGTGTTTGTGTGTATGCTTGCGGCGAATGAGAATAATGCCCCTTTATTATATTAAAGGGACACACGGACAAATCAACATAAAAATACGCACAATGGATTTAATTGTGTTCGCATTTGGTCCCACAGTGAGTTGGATCATTCTGGCTGTTTGCATGCATGTTCCCTTTATTTTTAGTTTGTTCCTGCGTGCTGCCTGCTGTTTGTTGCTGTTGCTGCAGTTGAGGTGCGCGGGGTTTGTGGGGAGGCCCCTGGAAGGGTGCATGTGGTGGAGAGCAGTGACGATGTCCATTTGCTTCCTTTCTCTGCGGAAGAGAAGTTGTTCTATGTGACACAGACAACGCTGAGTATATTGGACTGTTTGCACATTGAAACAGAGCTAAAAAAGAGATACCCCAACATCGAAACTATCAAATCGGGGTCGGTGTGCTACGCAACTTCTAATCGACAAGCTGCATTAGGCGCCTTAGCTGCGCATGCACAACTTGCAATTGTTGTAGGAAGCAGAAGCTCTAGCAACGCCCTCCGACTTGTGGAGATTGCTAAAAGCAAAGGAATCCCGTACGAATACCTACACATCCACACCTTGCATGCATGCATGCAGCTGTGCATGCATGCATACCTACAGAGATGCAAGCACTCTGTAACACGCGCCCTCGTAGAGGGGGAGTGTGTTACAAGAAACAAAATCAAGTGATTTCACCTCAGAGACTCCCCCTCGTAGAGGGGGAGTCTCTGAGGTGAAATCACTTGATTTTGTTTCTGATGCATTACCTGCATATACGTTAGCCGGCTGCAAGTTCCACGAAACCCTGTCTGCGTTGCTTCGTTATTGGTGCTCGAATTGCTCCCGCGTCCATAGGTTTTGTTACTTTGTTTCCTCTCGCAGGGCTTATCTGGTTGGAAATGCAGACGATGTAGACCCTCAGTGGCTGGCTGGTGTGAAACGCGTTGTTGTTTCTGCTTCTGCTTCAACTCCCGAAGAATTAACAAAACAAATAATGAACAGATTAAAAGCTTTTAATGTTCAGTTGCAAATCGAAGCCAATGCAGTCAACGAGAAGAAACCCGTGTGGAAGCTTCCCAAGTCCGTACAAACAGCCCAGCTGTCTGTGTGCACTCCATAACCCAGGCTTTTCCCTCACATATTGCATTTAAGGGCTGCACTCACAAAGCACTCTCCTCCTGCTGGCTTCTCCAAATGGTTTCCCGTAGGTTCCGGTACACCGCAGAGCAGCTGACATGACTCAAACACAACCCGTTAAGCACATCAACACAGGCCAAAGTTCATAACATCAACGAAATTCTGCAATTGTACATTCTGCCTGCAGGCCGACACGCGGAAATGCGCAGGAGACCAGCAGCCAAAGGGACATATCTAGAGCTGCCTGATGCACTAAATTGCAAATGCTCTATGCATGCATGCGTACATGCGCGCATGCGTGCATACATGCATACATTTTTACTTCGGAGAGTGACTTCCTCGTCGCGCTCGCGTTCATGATCAGATCCCAGTGAAGCTACTTCCGTATAAACATATCAAAATAACCGCAGTAGCTGAGACCAAACACCGAGCTAGCATGATGCCTAGATTACCGATTGCATCCTTGTACGGCCTGGAAGTGCTAGATAATTTCTCAAAGCAACCTGCCATCGTTACCTATTGATGGCTGGATATTTGTTTTACACCGAGCAAGCATGCTTATATATGGCATGCTCCTGGATTGAACCCATTAAGCATTTCGGCATACCATGTCGGCGTACCATCTACAGGTCACCCAGCAGAAGGCATTATCTATATTTGGTATGTATTTTATATTTGTATTTTTATCCCACAAGTGCATCATTGATGACGTGGCGTGGGGTTGACCATTTAAATGCAAATATAAAATTGGATGATGTGGCCTGGGATTGGTCATTTAAATACAAATATAAAATACATATTCAACGTAGATAACACCTTTGGACGAATCTACCATCCTCAATACATTCAGTGACAGTGACGAGGGATTTGGACACCTTAAGAGTGCAAAGCCAGTCGCATGTCATCCATAGGTGCTATGGCTCGGCTAACCAGCAACCATCTCCACACCTGGTTACTCATAGTGTGCAGTATGAAGCTTCTTATCTCTAACTTAGTGGTGATCGGCACAAGCTAAACTGCTGGTGAACTGAATTGCTCTTATCTCACGTCGAGTCATTATGTAACTCTCTTGTTTTGTTTACGAGTGATTGAGAGTAGCAAACGAGCCGTGCTCCTCTAACAACTATGGCTATACCTCGACAAGAGCCTCCTGAGCCACTCATGATAACTACGGAGTCGCCCACAGCCGCAAGCCACAAAGCCACCCCACATTCCATTGAAAGCGAGTTTAAATATTCAAAAAGAGCATTGTACATTAACCTGACGAAGCAAAGATAAGTATAGTTGGGCGCTTTAGCCGGATGCCATGCGGCTCCAAAGGCGCTTATTCATCCAGCCCCAAACACTGCTGCCACTTGTGCCTCGTTTTGACTCAGCGTGTACCAGAACATGCTCAATGGCTACTCATCTTCTTTTCGGCGTATATCTGCAATACTTATTTATTTATATTATTTATTTTGGCATAGCTTGAGTTCCGGGCCTACTCCAGTGCCCGGGACAGCACTCGTGACGCTCCCTGGCCTTTATTTCCCCAGCCGGGAACTGTCAGCGGGGCATGAGGAGAAAATAAAGAGGGGCTTGAAGGGGATCTCTGCTCAGAGGGGATGGAAAGTAGGCGATTAGCAGAGGAAGGAGGGCAGGGGGGACCCGGCTCTCCTTCTGGGGAGATGGCGGGTGGAATGTCTTCTGCTGACGACTTGCAGCACCACATCGAATGGGCTCAGAGAATCCTCGACGATCGCACCCTTGTGCCGCTACAGCAAAAGAGGGTTCAGGATAAGCCTCATAGTGTACTGCATCTTCTTTGGGGTGCAGTGCTTGTGCTTCTCGTCATATTTGTGCGCCGGCTGCCCCGCTTCCCGGGTGTTATTGTGCCGCAGCGCTTGGATCAGGGGGATCCTTTGATGTACTGGGAGTCAAAGAGCCTCATCGGCGATAATCCGGAGGAAGGAATGCAGCGTCGGCTCCGCAACAACCCCCACGTCATTAAGGGTTTCCTTGATTTCGCTCAGCTTTCCAGGGACAGCTTGGGCCGCAGGGATAAGGCGTCCCAGAGGATTCACAACTTTCAAAAGCAGATGGTGGCTGCTTTTAGCCCGCTGATCGTTGTCACAGATCGCATGACTTCCTTGCTCAAGCATTTTCCCCCACAAGCGGACAGCCTGCCGGACAACGCCGATGAGCTGAGGACACAGTTGCAACACCTGGTGGAAGAGGAGAATGCCGCATCGGATAGTAAGGATGAAATCCTTGAGGAATTGATCACAAGCAAAATGCGCAAAGATTTGTATAGCGATCCCATGGTAGCCACTGCCCTGCGTCGTCTAATGGACATAGACTCCACGTGCATGCACAAGAAGATTGAAATGCTGGATTTCTTGACCAATGAGGCCATGAAGGCCACAAATGAGACATCAGTCAGCAAGATCATGAAGAAGGAGCTTCAGTCTCTCGAGAAAAAATATAAGGCTGTGGCGGAGGATGCAGAACGCGAAGCAGCAGCGTGTATGGCGTTGCTGCCGCCACAGGACCACTGGCTCCTGTTGCTGTTCGTTGAACGTCTTGGAGAGGTTCCAGCCCCCGCAACAACAGCAGCAAATCCGAACTAAGCCTTTGGAAGTCATGCAGCTGCTCACTTTGTGGGTGGCTCGGCATTTTTTAAATGCTTCGGAAGGCATGCAGCTGCTCCATCTGCGTGTGGCTTGGCATTTTTTAAATGGCGAACGCTTGCGCGAGGGCTCGTCTCCAGGTCACAGCTCGTTCGTCTCAAGCCACGCGTCTGGAAAGGGGGGCTGCACAATACTACCAGCACAGTTTGCACGTTGCACTCGTCGAGGACAACAGTACGTTCAGCAGGTACTCGTTGCTAGCAGCAGCAGCAGCAGGTGTTGTTAATCGTGAGGTACTCGTTGTTGCTATAAGAAGCAGCAACAGCAGCAGCAGAAGGAGCTGTTAAGGGTGATTTAGGTGCCCCTCTTACTCAGGGAGCATTTCGAGGCCCGAGCAAAATTCGCCGTCTTGGTTTGATGCCTTGGGCAGGCTGTGGCGGTTATTATTGTGACGGCCGTTGTGCCTACGGCGGCTTTGCCGCTGGGTACCGCATTTATTTCTCTGTTGTTTTAACAAATATGCAAGACGTGAAGTTGGCGTTTTTAAGTGCAGTAGTCCTCCCCTGGATGAATGGTAGAGCTAGAACATAAGCGCCAGTTCGAAGAAGCAGCAGGTGCTTTGCCAGTTCACGTTCTTCAGTAGAAAGACCGATAGAATGGCCGCTGAAACGGTTAGACCGCAGAAGTTAGGGTGATAGTTTACGCTGGTTCCACACCGCATCTATCAAAGGTTGTAACGGCACTGAGCAAGTGGCGGTAGATGTTTCTTTAGGTTGAGGTAGCATCTCTCTGGTGCACGAAGTGTAGGGTGCAGGGAGATCTGTTCCGCTTTCAAGTGGCGCAATTTTTCCATTCAACTGGCCTACCTGCCATGTTGAGTTTGCCTTCGGGGCATGCTGCAGTGCAGAAATGAGTGGTCATATATCCTTTCCATATCAAGTTTTGCAGAAGTAAGCAATGATGCGATTGGGTCGTTAAAGTAAGCACTTCATATATGCTGCTGTAAATGCAGGCGGCATCTGGGGTGTCGTATTTAGCGTACTGCTCGAAGGCGCATTCCATGCTCATGAGTGCCAAGTCACAACGCACACACACACAACGCAACGTAGTGGCACTTCTCCTCTGAACCTTGTGCTGACTCTCATGCAGTGTAGGTCCAAATAAATGGGAGGCGTTTTTCTGTTCTTTGTTCCTTTCCATTCCCTTCCTTGCGAAGCGTCTATTGCGGTTTCCCAGAAAACGGCGGCGCGACCGCCGCCAGCTGGTGCGCGACAGTGACAAGCAGCACGAATTCCGCCAGATAATATATTTGCTGCATTAATCCTTCAATTAACACAATTAAAAGATGGTGATTGTCTATTTTCTTGAAAATAACATCTCAACAGTCTCACATTGTGGGGCCGCCGCCTTGGGATGCAGCACGGTAGCCGGACTCGGCAGCGGCGACCATGAGCGAAATACCTGGATAACCATTCTGTTTCCCTACATCTAATCCTTTCCCCATCAAAAGTAATAACTTGGTCTTCTCAATTTGCAAAGGCCCCTTCGGTTTTCACAGCATGCTGACCTCCCGGGCCTTTTGACACCCGTGCAGCTGTCGTAGTTCATCGACAGTGGGATCAGCAAGTGAACGGTGTAGTATGAGCGTATTATTTGATTCCTTTGCTAGTGAGGAACAGCGTTTTCTTTAATCGCCTAAAACTGCCTGGCTACCAAGGCAATGGCCGTCATGGGAATGCCTGGTCCAACGTATCATGGGTTCAAATATATAAAATATGCACAACCCCTTGTTTTCCTCCACCCTCGCTACGTGATCAATGTCAGCTGTTGATAGCTCCACACTCCCGTTATTGGTGCCTCTGTCCGAGATCCCCGCAGAAACCAGTGGAGCTCATCTTTTGTCAGCGGTGTGCTGATGCAGGATAAGAGGGGATCCTGGCCTACTGGGAGCAGCAGCACAAGCCCGCGTCTTCCTTCTTCACGATGCTGAGAGGTGACAAACCCACGGTGGCATCTCCGATCCCTCAGTCTCAGGAATGCAGTTTAGGAGATGTCAGCCGTCACTGTACACCGCTGGCCCGGAACCCGCCACTCGCAGCGGCAGAGTCGTTCCAGCAGCAAGAAGAAATATACCAATATAAGCTGCAGCAGCCGCATTGCGTTCGTTTACCTCGAAAGGGACGGCAGCTTGCAGAAAGAATCACCTATCATCAGACTCCGCCAACAGAATCAGTTCCCTCCCGGACATCCGAAGTTCACTTCGGTGCCGATGCGGTCACACCCCCGAATTTTAGGCTTTTGGGTGACACTTCTCCTCTTTCAAGTTCCCAAGACCTAATGGAGTTTCAGAACCAGGCGTCAGAGCACACGCAACCATGCCTGTCAGCGGCAGAAGAGGCCAATTGGCGTCCTCAAGGAGGCGGCCTTGCCAATACTCGGGCCGATTTTCATGGAGAGAAACATTTGAGACATGGTAGTGGAGAGGTAAATGATGAATCGGCTTTAAAAGAGGCAGATGGAGGATTTCAACGAAGAAGTGCAGCACAACACTCGCGGTCAAGAATTCAGATCCTCGGTCACCTCATGCGGGTCTGTTTGCAGCTGGTGTTTCTGCTCTTCCGAGAGGCACATGAAGTGACGTCTGTGTGTTTGTGGCAAATGCTAGGATGGGGTTTGGGGGTTTTCAGATGCTTGTGCTGTCGCTGCAGCGTTTGTCTGCATTTGTTGGTGTCTGGTGTATCTCGGGAGGACGGCCAAGGGAGCAGACCCCTGGCGTGCGCCTACGAATCATTTGCCAAACTCTTGCGGCTCGCAGGTTCCCTGATAGAGCGCAGTGAGGCAGCAGCTGCATCTGGACAGTGCCGTGCAGTATACGAAATGCTTTCCGCTCGGACGGCAGCTGTACAGACAGCTGCAAATGTTGGCTGCATGTGCACGGCAGTGATGCGGCACTTGAAAGCTTTCTGCTGCACAACTGTGGCGGCCTCAGCGCGGCAGCAGATGCAGCTGACAACTGCTAAGCAGAAAGTCGACGATGAAGGAAATCTGGCACTTTCTTCTGAGGAAGCGCTTGCCACCGGTGAGGCCAGCATGGCTGGAGGTAGATCAGCGGGAGAAAACAACTACCGCGAAAAGGACCTTAGACCGTATATTCATGAAGCAGCAATAACTGTACGGGTGCTGCTGTATCCTGCTGCTTTGCGCATGCAGCTTGCGATCTTTGGGCCTCGCTGCACCGGGTGTCTCCCACGAAACGAGTTAGTGTTGCTCAATTTCAACAGCTTCTTCGCCAGCGCCTCGTACCTCGCGACGGTATTTTGTATTTAATACCCGACCGCTACCCAATAGAGCTGGACCCCCACCAGATGCCATCGGGGGAGGTCAAAACAGCGACTCAGCAACAAGAGGAACAGCTGCAGCAAAGCGATGAAGTGCCTCATCATTTTCCTGCAGCGTACACCCGCCGCTCAGACTCTGTCCCGCGTTGGAAGCCTGTGGCCATAGCAATAGATGCACTCCACTCTGCATGCCGCCTCTGTACAAAGGTGTTGCAGGCGTTGCTACGCCAGACGCAGCAAAGGCAGCAGCAGCACAAGCAGCAACAGCAACAGCAGCAACAGGAAAAATCAATGCAACGCGGTCGGCATTCCCTTCTCTGGAGCATCCCAGTAGAGGCGATGGCAGCTGCTTTCCTGCTTTCTAAAGTGTGCAGATGCGATGTTGCTGTCGATACACCGGAATCAATCAATTGCACAATTCAGTTGCTTCCTTGGAACCAGAGACGTTGACAGTACAGATGCTGCTTCGCTACCTTTTGCTGCTGCTGCTGTTTCGGCACTTCCTAGTTCAGCTACACGTATTGATGCTACTGCTGCACGCACTGTTCCCGTTGCAGTTGTTGTTGCTGATGCTGCTCGTGCTGTTGCTGCTGCCGCCTGTGGCAAGGCTATTCGCTTGCATCACCACATGGGCCCTGCGTTGTGACATTTCGCAGAGAATATTGAGGGCTTGCGGCGTCGCCTCGTCAGCAATTATCGGGTTTTGTTTGTCCAGCTGTCGGCGGCTGCTGCTACTGCTTAGCACATTATGTGGTGAAGTTGCTGCAATTGTTGGCTTGAATGTGAAGCGTAATACGCTACTGCTTGGTGACGGGCCTCTCTGCGGTGTATGGGCAGCTGCTCAAGGGCTTGGCAGGTAAGTGTTTGAAGGCGTTATACGTAGTTATATATAGTACTAGTGCGCACACAAAGTAAATACAATGCTACTTATCATGACTCAGCAACAACGGTTTAAGGCGCTCGCATGCAGCGCCTAATTCTTAATTTTTATCTTTATCTTCTAGCGATCCAAACAAAGGCTTCTTTGTGAGCCCCCTCTGCACCCCACACCGAGGGGGACTTGCTGCCAATATTTCCCTTTAGGTAGTCGCACCGGTGGTGATTGCTGCTTTCAACAGCAGAGTGGTGGCCTTCTCGTTTTACTTTGCTGCATCCCCTCTGGTGCTGTTGCTGTGGCTGTTGGCGCTGCTGGTGCCGCTGCTGGTCCTTCTTGTGTTGCAGAGCAAGGCGATGATAGCCTATAGATGGTGAAAGCAAATAGATGCCTTAAGGAGAGTCGGCCACACACCAAGGGGGCGTCGAAAGTTTAAATAATTTAAAGAGGGCTACAAACGACTGTCTCTCTCCCCTTAGCTGGGTCCGATGGAGGCCTCGATTGGGGCTGTTTACTGGGCGTTGATTGGGTGCTTGCATGTATACAAGAAACGCATGCTTGCATGCATTCTTATATGCATGCAACCATGCATGCAAGCCTTTTTTAATGATAAACACACCAAGCAACAGCCACCCTTGAGGGGCTGGAAGAGGCGGCGACTAGCTCTTTCCTGCATTGCTCTAAGGGAGCAGCACCCTTTTTTATTCGGACAGGAGCACTTTTTCAGCCTTTTTTCTGCAGTGCATGCATGCGCTGCTCCCTGCAGACATTTGGTTTAAAGTATATTCAGAGGACATTTGAAGATATTTTACAGGGCCGCAGGGAATAAGGAGGAGGTAAAAGGTGAAAGAACAAACCCTCTCTGCCCCCACACAGAAAGAAATGAAGGCCACAGAAACAAAATGCATGTTAATACGCATACATGCATGCAGACCTAGCTACATACATCTACATATTTTCTTTTCTAGAGATGCAAAATGCATAAATAATGCATATATGCCTACTATTTTTATCAGTAACAGCGGAAGCAACAGCAGCAACGGGAGCAGCGGCACGCTTGAAAAAGCCAAATCGACATTCTGTGAAATATTAAGGAGACCTTCGGTCCTCCAACCGCCAGCGCTGCTGCTGCTGCGAGATTGAGGTTCGCACCAGCCTTAAGGGCAGCCGTACAGTGTGCTGCAGGTGCATGCATCACAGCTGCATGCAACCCTACAATTGCAAACGGAACTTCAGCTAGGACCGGTGCTCTATTCCTCCGGCTGCCTCCCCGCTGCTGCTGCTGCTACTGATGCTGCTGCTCTTATGGCGCAGGTGCGCGGCCGCTCCCGAACAACAGCCCCAAAGCAGGCCAAATGCCGCAGACGTTGCTTACGTACAACGTAAAAGGCCGCATGCATGCATGGCTGCATGCCTGCACGCAGGGCCGATGCATGTGTAGGTGCATGCATGTGCAAATAAATAAAGGAAACTCTCCTAGTTAAGAGGTATCCTTTGGCAATTCCAAAGGCAACAACTAAAGACAGCGCCTCCAGTACATTCCTCTGCCTCCAACAACTCAAGTTGTGCTGGTCCTGCAGCAGCAACAACATACGCATCCTCAACACATGCAGCAGCACTCTGACCGCTGCAGCAAAGAGTCGCGCTGCTGTAACAGCAGCAGATACAGCTGCAGCAAAACTCTCAACGCACTTGGGATCAGCGTGTTGAGCAACTTTCTCTCTCAATTCAGCGACTTCTCGCTGCCTGCAGCAAAGCAAGACAGACAACAACGGCAGCTAGCTGGTTAGCTAGCTAGGCAGCTAGCTATGGGCAGCTAGCCAGCTAGTTACTAGTAATATGGAGGAGATGTAGTGATACATAAAAACAGACATACTTGTGCATGTCTCCTGGGACCTTGCTCTCCGTTCGCGGCGGCGGCACGGATACACCTCGCCCCACTAACCCACTAGGCTGCAGCAACGCAACAGCAGCAGCACCAGCAGCAGCAAGAGTGAGACGAAGTTGGGGGAAGGGGCGAAAGGGGAAGGACGCACGGCAGCAGGAGGTAAAGAAACATTGCAGCTTACATCCATCATGTCAGTTGCTTTTCTTAGCAATCCATGGAGAAGCGGCTGCAGCAGCAGCCGTAGCAGTTGTGCTGCTTGCTTAGCGCTGTGAGTGGCAAAGCCGAACTGGCCACTAAGGAAGACTGCAGCACCGAACACCAGCAGCAGTACCAGCAGCGGGAGCACCAACCAGCTGCTGCTAACAAAGGATAAAACCATGCCTAGCTCGTCCCATCCAAGACACAGCAGCAGCACCCAACCCCACAGAGGCACTGCCCTCCACGATGCTCTGTTGCTGCAGCGCTGCTGCAGCAGTTGTGCCTCGCGACACTGCTGCTGCATTGTTGCTACAGCTTTTCTTTGAATAGCCTGAGCAGATATTGAATCTATCAAAGGCCTGTAGAAAGCAGCAGGCATTGCATGATTAGACTCCTCCTTTCCTCCTGCTGCTGCTGCAATATCCTGCTCGTCGGTTAGATCTTTGTCCTCCAATGTTGAATGCAGCACACTTAGCCGTCTCAGCTGCACCTCTCGCAATGTCGGAATCAGCACTGCATCGCAACCACAAACCTAAAGCCTAAGCCCTAAGCCCTAAACTTGGGAATTCCATGCAGGGGAGCCGCGCTCGAGGCGCTTTTGTGCAGCAGCCGCAGTGTGCAGGAGAAGCAGCAGCAGGAGCAGCAGCAGCGACTACGAGCTGCTCGGCTGCGTTAACCCACATAATGCCTGGGACTTGGCACTCAAGAAAAATTTATCGAGACTCTCCACTGACAGCAACTCCCAACGCCGCGGTTGTTCTTCTTCATCAAAGGAGAAGAAACAATTGAATCTGCACAGACAAATAAATTATAACAAAGTGTATTAATAACTCCTACATCTACGTCTGCAGCTAGCTGCGCTAGCTAGCAGGCTGTGTAGAGGTATCTTGGTAGAGCTAGCTGGCTAACTAGAGCTAGCTAGGTAAACCTAGATCCACAACAGCAAATGCAAAAGCAGCAGCAGTAGAAACAGCAGCAGCAAGTTGCGGCACCTCTCAATGATGTAAATATGCAGACAACCCCCGAGCTTCTCCAAGCACTTCCGCAGCTGCCACAAGGCGATTTTACGGCAGCGAACTGCAAACGCTGCTGTAGCTGCTGCTGCTGAGTCACCCTCCTCGGTCTCGCTGCTGCAGCCCTTAGCAGCAGCAGCAAAATAAGTGGCGCACAGTGTCGCTGATGCTGCAGCACGACCTCGGCACAACTCCCAAAAACGCTCAGGAGAAAAGTCTGCAAACAACACACGATCAAGTCCTCCTTGTTGCTGCTGCTGCTGCTTCTCTCCATACAGGTGCCATTAGTGTTGTTGCTGCTGCTCTCGATCCTCCTGCCGCTGCCAGTAGTGATCACGCTGCTGCAGCTAATGGCTATCTTGCTGCAGCTGCTGCAAATACTACTTCTGCAAGGCTGCTGCAGCATTTGCTAATGTCATTGTATCTGCTGCTGGTGAGGCTGTCGACCTCTGTACAGCACTGCATGCCAGTGACTAAGAACAGCAGCTGCTGCGGGCACTGCTGCTGCTCTTGCTGCAGCAATAGCCTACATCTGTGCTTACCGCGTGCTGTGAGGAGCGCGTCCAAGCCTACGAAGCCTTCATCGCACTTCTCCTGCAGCAGCAGCAGCAGCAAAGCCAACAAACAGCAGAGCACTACAGCAAGAACCAGCAGCTGCTCCAGTCGCAGCATTGCCGCCGCCGCAGCAGTACGAAAAATTGGACGTGCAAAACAAATCGAGAGACGGGGAGCGAACCGGGTCTAGCAGCAGCAGCAGCAGCAGCAGCAGCAACAGCATCAGGCTTTAGAATAAGCACCTCTATTGCTTGCTCGAGAGCAGCCTGTTGTTTCTCGCGAATTGTATTTGCCTCTTGTTGCATCTCCTCTGCGCAACACACACAAAATGCAGCAGCAGAAGCAGCACATGCAGCAGGAACACCAGCAAGTGCTGCTGCTGCTGCCACGAAAGCAGAAGAGTCGAACGCTCACCAACGACAAGATGCATGCAGAAGAGAACAAAAAAGGAAATAAAATGCCCATATGAAGCAGCAAACAGATGCAAAAACAAAAACGAATTCACCAACTGCTGCTGCATCCAGCGGCAGCAGCACCTGGATACAAAGGAGGATACAAAGGAGACAACATAAAATATCCCTTTTTTGCTGCTTACGTCGCAAAGATGCAGCAAAAATTTTTGAGCAAAACTCCAAAACTTCGCCACTCTCTAAAGAAATATTGCAGCTCTCGCTAAACTCCCTAAACTCTTCTTCTGCTGCTTCTATTGCAGCGGCACTGCAGCAGCAGCAGCAGCAACAACAGCAACACAAGCAGAAGATTGCAAGGCACATGTGCCTTCTCCAACGCTGCAGCAAGACCACAGCAGCAGCGACAGCTGCAGCAACAACAGCAGCAGCAGACTATGCAGCGCTGCCTAACCTTCTCTTGCGGAAAGAAGCCCACAACTCGAGCATCGCATCTCCCTTTCCCTGCAGCAGCAACAGCAGCAGTAGCTGCACTAGAAGTAACGCACGAACTGCTGATCCGCATCGTGTGCGTGAGCACTATGCAGTAGCAGATAACTGCCCTTTGCTACTGCTGCTGCTGCAGCCGCCTCTATCTCCGCCTCAGCAAACTTACACACACGTCCCGTGGAGAATAGTTGTACGCCTCCCTGTTGCAGCAACAGCAGCACAAGCAGCAGCAGTAGATGCAGCAGCTCAACCCGTGAGTGGTTCTACTGGCTTCTGCAAGTGGCTTTAAGAGTGCATGAGTGTCATCTGCTGTACCGCACGCCCGTGCTGCTACAGTATTTTTTGCTGCTCCTGCAGTGTTTGCTGCTGCTGATGCTACTGCTGCTGCTACTGCTGCTGCTACTAGTGCTGCTTCTGCTGTACCTTAGTTCGTCTTTGTGCTTGTTTGCTATTCTCTCCCGAGCCTCCGACAGTTGCGCCTCCACAATGGGCTTGAAGAGACCAACAAGGCTGCAGCAAGAGCATGCAGATAGCAGCAACAGCAGCAGCATGCATAATGGCAGCATCAGCAACATGGAACCAACGACGGCAACAACAGGATGCATGCGGCAGCAGCACTAGCCGCAACACACGCGATACCCACAATAGAAACAGTAGCAACAATAGCTAGGAGAGCAGCAGTACCGGGAACAGCAGCGAGTGCAGCAACAGCAGCAGCAAGAGCAGCAACTGACCCTTCAATTAGTTCCGCTTTAATGCTAATGCAAATCTTTTGTTGATAGCGCGTAGCCTGCGACAGGTACTGTTCTGCAGCAGCACCAACAGAAACAAGAGCAACAAGAACCGTAGCAGCAGCAGCAGCATCGGCAGGAGCAGCAACAGCAATAGCAGCAACAGCAGCAATATAGCAAAACTACATGCAAAAGATACGAGGGGGAGAAAAGACAGTAGCAGCAGAAAAGACAAAAAGAAAACGAACAGACAAGACGAAGAAGCAGCAACAATAGCTAGCTAACTAGCCACTAACCGATGGCATCATTGGCAATATTAATGAGTTCCTCTCGTATTGCTGCTGCATCTGCTGCTGCAGGTCTCAAGTACTGATGCTGCACAGCAGCAGCACGTGCTGCTGCTGCCTGCAGCGCCTGCTGCTTTAAATCTTGACAGCGATATATTGCAAGCATTTCTTTTTGATTAGGGATATCCAAATGAGACTGCTGCTTAATTGTGTCCTGCAGCAGCAGCACATACAGCAGCAGCACATACAGCAGCAGCACATACAGCAGCAGCACATACAGAAGCAAACCCGCATGCAGCAGCACCACCACATGAAGCATATGCAGCAGATGCACAAAATGCAGCAGGTGCAGCATAACCGGGAACGTTTGGAAGCTGCGACACAATTGGCCGCTCTGCTCTGCTGCAGCACCGGTAGCAGCACGAACTGCTTCTGCTTGTGCTGCTGCTGCTGCTGCTGTAGCTGATAGCCATAACAGGCACCACTACTCACCCAGATATTCTTTGCGTAAGCCCCAAAGCCGTCAGCAGGAATACAACGAGTGTAAGACTTAGGACTCAATCCCTTCACCCATCTGCAGTGTGCATACACTCCACATTTACGCAGGACTGTGCAGCAGCAGCAGAAGCTAGGCAATGGGAGCAGCAGCAATGGGAGCAGCAACAAGGGCAGCTGCAGCACATTTTCCCGGGACAGGACACAAGTAGTATCCATTCATTCACCGAGAACGCATCTGACTGTGTTAGTCGTGCTGCTGCTGCTGCTGCTGCTGCTGCTGCTACTGTTGCTCGTGTTGGTGTTGCACCTGTTTCTAAGGCGAATGACGTCCTTCTCGAACTCCTGAGGGGCAAGGAGTTTGTGAGCCAAACCCATCACCTCAACAGTAAAGAAATCTGCTGCTGTTGCGTTTGCTGCTGCTTCAGGCTGAAATCGCAACACATACACCCAAGCATGCTAGTGTTGTTGTTGCTGCTGCTGCTGCCGATTTTGCCCGGTTTAGCGCGGTGCACAGAAGATTTGGGCTAGCCACTGAAAGCAGCAGCAGACAGTGCATGCATGCAACAAATGCTATCCGCAGCAACAGCAGCGGAAGCAGCAGCAACAGCAGCAATCGAAATACTTTTTCTATTTCCTTCCATATTTTGTTGACATAATCATTAATGATTTTCTCCTTCATGACGTCTGCATCAAAGCACACAACCTTTTAAGCCTTAACAACTATAAACCCTAAACCCTAAACCCTAAACCCCAGAAGCATAAGCAGTACGCTCTACTAGACACAACCAGCGGCAGCAGCAGCAACAGCAGTAGCACAAGGTGCAGGTGCTGCAAAGGCACCCATAAGCAGCAGCAGCATGACGAGGAGCGCCAGCTGCTACAGCATGAACAGCACCGGCGGCACCCTAACGACTAGTAGCAGCAGCAGCAGCAGCAACTATTCAATACCTTCAGGAACAATGGTCGGCGCCCAGTCACGGACAACAAACAGCAAAATTGTCTTTGGGGCGCTGAAGAGAAAGCAGCAACAGCAGCAGCAGCAGCAACAGCAACAAGACACCAAACACGACAATTAGTAGCCAAGACAGCAGCAGCAAAACAACCGAGCAGCACCAGTAGTATCAACATCATTACCACCATCAGCAGCAGCAACACCCCAACCACAGCAACACCAACAACTCCAACCACAACCATCATCACCATCATTACAAACACCAGCACCAACACCACCACCACCACCACCACCACCACCACCACTAACATCATCATCCTCATCGTCACCACACAGCAGCAGCAGCAGCATCAGCATCAGCAGCAGGAGCATTATATTATTAATATATATATATATATATTTCTTACTTATCCTGTGAAATAAATAATTCTAAATGGGCTTCCATAACAGTCTTAAGTAGACCAAATCCAGAAGAGGTATGACAGCCGAGTGCAGAAGTTGAAATATTCATAATTAGACAATCAGCCAATGCTAAAGAAAATAATGCGAAAAAATTTTCATACGATTCACGTTTATCTCCACGCTCTCTTGAATCTAGACCCTCTACATCTAATATAAGGACTGGACGCTCAAATGGTATTGCTACTATTGAATTATTATTATTATTATCTACTATTCCTGCTCCTGCTGCTGCTCCTGCTCCATCTGATAATGCTGATAATGAATTGTCATTACTGCTGCTGTTGCTGCTGCTGCTGCTGCTGCTGCTGGAGGGGGAGGAGAGGTGAGGGAGATTGTCACGACCCGCCCATAAACCTTTTGTTGTTTGCGAATAACCACGTTGAGCATCCATTACTTGAAATGTACAACCAAATAAACAATTCATTAAGGTACCTGCAGCAGCAGCAGCAGCAGCAACAGCAGCAGCAACAACAACAGCAGCAGCAAATGGAGGAGGAGCACTAATAGTAGCAGTGTCAGCAGTAATAATAGCAGGAACGACTGTTGCTGCACCTGCAGCAATAGCAGCAGCAGCAGCAGCAGCAGCAGCAGGTGCTGCTGTATTGACGTACTTTTCCCGCTGCTCTGTGATCCTAAGATGGTGACAACATTAAATTGAAATCCTAAGTCTGTCATTCCTTGATCTTTTATCCATTTCTCCAAATCAGCTCTGAGGTGTACAGGCAGCAGCAGCAGCAACAGCAGCAACAGCAGCAGCAGCAATTGACAGAAATAAATGAACAAAACAGAAATAGCAACAACAGGAGGACCAGCAGCAACAACAACATCAACACTAGCAGCAGCAGCAGCAGTACCAGTAAATGCAACAGCAGCAACATTAGCAGCAGCAGCAGTAGGAACAGCAGCAGCGGCAGCAGCAACACAGCAGCAGCAGCCTCACGTCATCTCCCCATCATAGTCAATGACCTGGATAAGGTCACCTCCAGAAAGAGTTGTCATTTTCGCCTGCTACTGCTGCTGTTGCTGCTGCTGCTGCTACTGCTGTTGCTATTGCTGTCTCTGTTCTTGCTGTTACTGCTGCTGCTGTTACTTTCGTCCATTCAGCGAGAACGTAGTAATCAGATGAGCAGCGTAAGATGATTGGAGTATACGGAAGTAGCTACTGCAGCTGCTGCTGCTCTTGCTGCTGCCGCTGCTGTTCCTGTTGCTGCTGCCTTCGTAGCTATGAGGGATCGTGCAGCATCCCCAGACGGCCACTCGCTAAGGCTACAGCTGATGCTGCTCAATTGAACGTGACTTGCTTCTCCTGCTGCTGCTATTGCTCCGGAGTAGGAATCTCCGCTGCGGCGGCCCTGTGGGATCCAGTCCCTACTGCTGCTGCTGCGTCTGTTGCTGCTGCTATTTCTGCTGTAGGTGTCGATTGTGTTGCTACAAGAGCTGCATGCATGTCTCTGTTGCTGCAGCAATTGCTTGGCTTCAAGGAAGTCGCAGCGGCAGCACCAGCAGAGGCTGTTCCTGCGGCTGCTGCTGTTAACTGCTGCTGCTGCTGCTGCTGGTGTGTCTTTGTTTCTCCTTTAGACAGGCAAAGAAGAAGCAATAATTAAAGATAAAGTAGCTGTCTCCTCGTAATAGGGGAGATGTGCTGCTATGCCTGCTCGGGGCAGTTCTTTGCTGCTGCTGCTGCTGCCGCCGCCGCCGCTGCTGCAGCAGGAGCTGCTGCTGTTGCTGTTGCGGCTGCAGATTCCGACGAGCAGCAACAGGAGCAGCAGTAGCAGCAAAATTAGTTAAAATGAGTGATGTAAACAGAAATAATCCTGTCAACTCAAATCAAGTTTAATTTTTGCTGCAGCAGCAGCAGAAGAAACTTCTCTTTGCTGCGGCAGGCCGTTGTCTTTGCATGAGGGGCCCTAGGAGGCCCGGTTGCTGTTGCTGTTGTTGCTGCTGCTGCTGACCTTGTTGCTGCTCTTGCGGCAGCTCCCTGCTGCAGTCGTGGTGCTGCAACGGTTGCTGCAGTCGTTCCTGCTGCGCCTGCCCTCGTTGCTGTCTTCCCGACTCGTGAGCGGCCCCGTCACACGATCCAGCAGCAGCAGCAGCAGCAGCGTCAGCAAAACGGGTGGAGGCGATTGAGGTTACTCTTGGAGCAGCAGCAACCATAGCAGCAGCGACAGCTGCTGCTGCTTCAGCGGCACGACTGTTGCACGTGGGACAGGAAGGTGTCACGCGAGCAGCAGCTGCTGCAGCAACAACAGCTGCAGCAGCAACGACAGCTGCTGCAGCAACAACAGCAGCAGCTGCAGAATTAGCAGCAGCACTTGCAGATCCTCCCCATGCGAGGTGTCTCAAAGCAGCCTTGCTGCTGTTTCTGCTGCTCCTGTTGCTGTTGCTGCCCCTGTCTCGTCGCTTCCCAGAGTCTAGCCTGAAGCAGCAACACTGCAGCAACACTGTAGCAAAACTGCAGCAGCACTGCAGCAGCACTGCAGCTTTTGCTGCAGCAGCACCTGCAGCAGTAGTTGACGAGGAGGCTGTCCTTTTTAGAGAGAGCACGCGGTAGAAGCAACAGCAGCAGCAGCAGCAGCAGCGGGAGGAGGAGGAGCAGCAGCAGCAATTGAAGCATGCGCATTCTCTTGCAGCAATGCCTTCATTGTGCAGAATATTATTGGCATTAATTTTGCTGCCAGTTGTGCTTGTTGTGTCTGTGTTGCTGCTACTGCTGCTACTGCTGCTGCTAGTGGTGCTGCTGATTAGCCGTATTGCTGCTGCAGTCCCGCTGCTGCTACGACCTATTAATAGAGACTTGGCTATTTATTTGTATTATATGCCTTATGGAGGTGTGCCAAAGAATAGGAACAGCAGCAGCAGCAGCAACAGCAGCAGCAGCAGCAGAAACAGCAACAGCACCATACGCGCAGTCCCAGAAAGCAAACCTTCTGACGACCCGCCTAACAGCAGCAGAGCAGCAGCAACATCTGTGCTGCACTGCTGCAACAGCACCAGCGCTGCTGTCACTGCAGCAAACGAAGCAGCACTTGCTGCAGCTACTGCAGCAGCAGATATAGACACTGCAGCAGAAGCAGGAACCGTGCTGCTGGATCCAGCGCCCTCGTTGAACCCAACGCAGTCGAAGGAGAATAACACCTGCAGCACCACCGGCAGCAGCAGCGAGAAGAACAGCAGCAGCAGCAGCAAGGAGAACAGCAGCAGCAAGAACATCTCAGCCTTGACCCCAGGACGGCATGCGAAGCGGTTTAGGCGTACCCTTACCGCAGTAGCAGCAGTAGCAGAAGCAGCAGCAGCAGCAGCAGCAGCCGTATCACCAACAGCAGCAGCTGCGTGAACTGCAGCAGCAGCAACCACTGCAGCAAACGCTGCAGGATGCGCAGTAGCAATAGCCGCACCATTACCGGGCTGACCCTAGCAGCAGCAGCCGCTGCAGCATTAGAAGCAGCAGCAGCATTTGCCCCTCTGGTGTAGAGTGCGTGCAGCAGGGGAAAAGGATAGCAGCAGCAGAATTGGAGGAGCAGCAGCTGCAGCAGCAGCGACGTAGAGTAGGAGCAGTAGCTGCAGCAGCGGCAACCCGCAGTAGCAGGAATAGCTGCAGCAGCAGCGACGCACAGTAGCAGCAGCAGCTGCAGTAGCAGCGACGCACAGTAGTAGCAGCACCGCCACCACCAACTTGCAGCTGCAGCAGCTGCAGCAGCTGCAGCAACCCGCAGCCGACACAGCAGCAGCGGCAGCACCAGTTGCTGCTGCACCACCAACTTGCAGCTGCAGCAGCAGCAGCAGCAGCAGCCCGCAGCCGACACAGCAGCAGCAGCAGCATCAGCTGCTGCTGCTGCATCGGGGAAGATGGGGCACTTTCAAGGGCAAGCACTTAATAGTGCTGCTGAGTGGCCTGCTGCAGCAGCAGCTACAGACAGTCCCTCAGAGGACAGTCCAGAAGCAGCAGCAGCAGCAGCAGCAGATGGGCCATCAGCAGCCGATGCAGCGGAGTGTACCTCCAGCTCTGGCGAGACTCAAGGCTCAACAGCAGCAGCTGATGCAGCAACAACACCAGCAGAAACTGCAGCAGCAGATGCAGCAGTAGATGCAGCAGCAGATGCAGCAGCAGATGCAGCAGCAGAATCCGCAGCAGCGCCTGAAGGTGTATCCTCATCTCCTGCAGACCCATCATCATCATCATCACCATCATCATCAGCAGCAGCAGCAGGGGACACCGAATCAGCAGCAGCAGGAGAAGGAGAAGAAGAAACATCAGCAGTAGCAGCAGCAGCAGAAACAGCAGCAGCAGCAGCAGCAGCAGCAGCAGAAGCTCCGTCTGTGTGGTCCTTATTTCCTACTGATTGGCAAATGTTACCAATTAGCCGAATTGCTTCTCTTCTTTTTGAATCTCTTATATCGGGGGGGAGGTCGCTGCAGCGCGTCAGCAGCAAGCGCAGCAGCAGCAGCAACAGCAGCAGCAGCAGGAATAGCAGCAGCAATAGCAGCAGCAGGAAATCATCTCTAGATCCACAGGCAGACTCAAGGCATCGGAGTCCAAGGCGGACACACAGAGACAGTCAAGGTAAGCAAGCTACGGCCGCTGCTATTGCTGCTGTTGCTGCTGTTGCTGTTGTTGCTGCTGCTGCTGGTTATGTTCTATCTAGCAGTGTCTTATCTGCTGGTGTTGCAGCAGTTGCAGCAGTTGCTGCTGCCGAGGAATTGGTTGCTACTGGTGTGGTGTGCGGGAGAGCTGTTGCTGCTGTTCGTGCTGCTGTTGCTGCTGTTCGTGCTGCTGCTGCTGCTGCTGCATGCATTTTTACTGCTGCAGTGTCTTTTGTGTGAAGGGTCATCTTCGGAGGGGACAGCAGAATCTCCCTGCAGCTGCTGCAGCAGCAGCGGCATCTGCAGCAGCGACAGCAACGGGGAGAAGACTACGCCGCTGCTAGGCCTGGCTAGCAGCAGGAGACACAGCAGCAGAGGGACACACAGCAGCAAAGCCTTAAGACAGCGCAGCAGGAGATCACAGCAGCGGCTGCTGCGGCGGCCATCTGCTAGGAGAACATCACGTGGTGCTGCTGCTGCTGCTGCATCTACTGCTGCAACTGCTACTGGTAGCGTCAGCAGGAGCAGCAGCAGCTGCTGCAGCAGCAGAGGGAACAGCAGCTGCGCAGATGTGAGTGATAACGCAGATGATGGGGAGGAAGACCAACACAAGCAGCACGAAGGGCACCACCAGCAGCAAGAGCAGCAAGAGCAGCAGCAGCAGCAGCAGCAGCAGCAGCACGAAGACAGCGGCACGAAGCCATCCTTAGAAAATTGGATGGGGACTTTGGGCCTTGAAAATGTTCCCTTAGAAAAACTTATTATACCGGGTAAACAGCAGCAGCAGCAGCAGCAACAGCAGCAGCAGCAACAGCAGCAGCAGCAGCAGTAACGGCATTAGCAGCAGCAGACCCTAAACGTTAATAAAAGCTAATAAACCCTAAACCCTAAACCCTAGATTGGTGTTTGTTTGCTGCTGCAGCAACACACAACAGTGCATCATGGAGGGTTGCGCGATTGAATGAGCAGCAAGCATATTACTGCAGACTTGTACAAGTCTGGGTTAGCTGCCAAGTAAGGCATCTGCTGCTGCTGCTGCTGCTGCTGCTGCTGCTAGACGGTTTGCATTAGCTGCAGCCGTTTTTCATGCTGCCATACTCACTACTATTGTTGCGCATGCATGTGTATGCATGCATTAGCTGCTCTTCCTGCTGTTGCTGCTACTACAACTTCTACTAAAAGTATGGCTGCTGCTGCTGTTGCTGCTGCTGCTGCTGCTGCTGCAGGAACTGAGTATATACGAGCAGCTGCGTAGAGGCATTCGTTGGTTAGACTTACGTTGTTGTAAGAGTTTAGAGGCTGTTACCTTACCTCATAGAAGACGACCACAGAGGAGACACAGGAAAGCAGCAGCAGCAGCAGCAGCAAACATTAGCAGACGTCCTTCTCTTCGATTCCCTTCATCATCGTCATCTGCTGCTGCTGCTGGTGGTAGCAGCAGCAGCAACAAGGTCTTGGATGCTGCTGCAGCCACGCATACTGCTGCTGCTCATGCTTCGTCTTCGCCTGCGTCCAACCCCGCCACGCAGCAGCAGCACCAGCAGCAGCACGGTCATCATCATGAGCATCATCCTCATCACCATCACCATCAGCAGCAGCAACAACAGCAGCAGCAGCAGCGGATCTCTGCTGAGGAGGAGGGTAAGACTTCTCTCTCTTCGCGGGGTAGTCATCACACGAAGAGGGAAACAAGTGGTCAGCAGCAAGATGCATCCTCATCAGCAGCAGCAGCAGCAACAGCAGCAGCAGCAGCAGCAGCACATAGAGATGATGCATTAGCAACAGGAGCACGTCGTGTTGCTGTTGCAAGGGAAATGAAGTTTGCTGCTCCTCAATCCATCCCGTTCTGTGCACATGGAGGTGTACTCACTGTACCCTTGGCAAGTTTCCTGCTGCTGCTGCTGCTGCTGCTATTGCTGCTGTCCCCAGTACTACTGCTGCTGCTGCTGGATTGATAATGCCACCCCTCCCTCCCCTCCTGCTCCCTTTCCCTCTCCCTCCTCACCACACCAACACGACCCAGTACAACAACACAATCACCTCCTCATCCTCCTTGTCCATCTGCTGCTGTTTCTGTTGCTGCTGCTGCTGCTTCTGTTGCTGCTGCTGTTTGTGTTGTTTCTGCTGCTATTTGTGTTGTTTCTGTTGCTGTTTGTGTGATTTTTGTTACTATTGTTTGCTGTTATTGTTGATTACTACTACAGATGCGTGTATTAGAGGAAATATATATATTTTTATCCTTACATCCAACAGAAATAATATTTATTAGTTGTGTTGCTGATGAAGGAATTCTTGGCGAAACTTTTTGCAAAATTTCCGAAATTTCAATTTCGGAAATTTTTTTTTGCATTTCGAAATTTCTTGGAAATTTCTTAGGACCACCAATTCATCAAGGAATTACTATACAACAACTTATACAAAGGTTATTTTTTATTATTTATATTTATATAA
>NW_013563414.1:3477-5977 GCF_000499605.1 Eimeria maxima | reverse complement strand
AGCAACAGCAGCAGCAGCAGCAGCAGCAGCAGCAGCAGCAGCAGCAACTGCAGCAGCAAGTGCTGCATATACTGCAGACACTAGAGAGTCATAAAGGGAGATGGGAAGCAGAAGATGTACATACACTAGAAGAAGCAGCAAAAAATATTTTATTAAAATATAAAAAAAATAATAATGCTGCTGCTGCTACTGCTGCTGCTGCTGCTCCTGCTGCTGCTGCAGCGGATGCTGCATGCACAGATGATGAAGATGATGAAGATGTTGTTGCTGGTGACGACTATTTTGATTTCCTTTCTGCTGCTGCTATAGACGCCACAGCAGCAGCAGCAGCAGCACCGCCACCACCACCACCACCAACAGCAGCAGCAGCAGCAGCAGCAGCAGCAGATATTACATTATACCCTTGTGTTGGTGTCTTGAGTTTATCTATGCAAAGTCTAACAAACTCATTAGAAGCAGCAGAAGCAGCAGTAGCAGCAGCAGCAGCAGCAGAGCAGCAGAAGCAGCAGCAGCAACAGAAGCAGCAGCAGCAACAGCAGCAGCAGCAGCAGCAGCAAAGGAGACAGAAAAAAGAAGGAGATAAATGGCAATTAATAAGAAAAGGATTTATTAAATATTTACAGCAAATGTATTTAATTATAATAAAAAAAAAAGAAAAAAAAGAAAAAAAAGAAATAAATATTCTTGCTGCTACTCATCAGCAGCTGCTGCTGCTTAATTTAGAGGTAAAATAACTGCAGCAGCAGCAACAGCAGCAGCAGCAACAGCAGCAGCAGCAACAGTAGCAGTAGCAACAGGAGTAGCAGCAAGAGCAGCAGTAGCATCAACAGCAGCAGCAGCAATAGGGAGAGAAGCAGCAACAATAAGTAAATATAATAATATGCTGCATGCAGCTGCAGCTGCTGCTGCTGCTGCTGCTGCCGTTGCATGCAGGGTATGCTGCTGCAGCAGCTGCTGCCGCTGCAGCAGCAGCAATATACACTAGAAGAACTGTTACCTTCTCTATTTGCACCCGAAGCAGCAGCAGCAGCAGCAGGAGCAGCAGCAGAACCAGGAGGAGGAGCAGCAGCAGGAGGGGGAGCAGCAGCAGCAGCAGCAGGAGAAAAAGAAGAAAAAAAAGAATTAATATTATTATTATTTAATAAAAAAAATAAAATAATTTGTTTAACAAATAAAAAAAATATTTTTATTTTTGAGGTGTATAGGCAGGTCCAATTAAAAAGGTATTTATTTATTTATTTATTTATTTATTTATTTATTTATTTATTTATATTCTTTTTTTTATTCTTGTTTTTTATTTATTTATTTATAATTAAATTTAATTAATTAAAAAAAAAGAAAAAATAAAAAAATTGTTTCTTATTAAACCCTAAACCCTAAACCCTAAACCCTAAACCCTAATTGACCTTAACAAAAGGGAGAAAAAATCTTTCCTCTTCTTTTCTTGTTTTGTTTATCCTTATTGTAAACCCTAAACCCTAAACCCTAAACCCTAAACCCTAATAATTTTTTTTTTTTTTTTTTTTTTGTATAAACAGGAAAGGAGAATTAAATATAAAAGGAATAAAAACCCTAAAAAAAAAATTAATAAAAACAGCAGATATAAATAAAGAAGGAAAACTTTTTCTTGTTATTCTTCTTCTTCCTTCTTATCAACAAATTATTCTTCTTTATAATTGTTTTACTAATCTAACTCATCAGTAAACCCTAAACCCTAAACCCTAAACCCTAAACCCTAATTCCCAAACCCTAAACCCTAAACCCTAAACCTCTAAAAAAAGAAAAAGGACATATTATTATTTATTATTTATTAAACCCTTGCTTATAATAAATAAAAAGAAAAGTAAATAAAATTATTTATTTATATATAAATAATAAATAAAAAAGTGTTTCTTTTTCTTCTTTTTTTTTTTTTTCTTTTTTTTTTTAGGGTTTATCTAGAAACACCAACAAAAAACCCTTTAATTATTTTTAGGGTTTTGTTTGATAAAAGGAATGACAATTTGCTGATTATACACACTAATAGGCATTTAAATACTGCATGCGCATGCAGCAGCAGCAGCAGCAGCAGATGGCATCAGCAGCAGCAGGAGCAGCACTTGGCAACCCTGGATATGGAGGAAGAAGAACAGGTTATTCAAATACACACCCTAAACCCTAAACCCTAAACCCTAAACCCTAGGCAGGTCTGTCTTGTTCAAACAAGAAAGTAATGGGGAGTTAATTGTGGCATAAGGGTTTAGGGTTTAGGGTTTAGGGTTTAGGGTTTAGGGTTTGTTGTATAGGAGGACCAAACAGTGGTGTCTGCAGTTTTTATTAACGACGAAGGGAAAACCGCGGCGGTAGTAAGTCTCTGAGGGTTTAGGGTTTAGGGTTTAGGGTTTAGGGTTTAGGGTTTAGGGTTTATAAGCCTTGCATTTTGTTTATCTTGGTTATAAAAAATTAAATAAATAAATAAATAAATAAATAAATAAATAAATAAATAAATAAATAAATAAAT
>NW_013563413.1:9742-11105 GCF_000499605.1 Eimeria maxima | reverse complement strand
ATATATATATATATATATAAGAATTATTATTTATCCCCTCTTATATAATAAAAGAGGGGATAGTGTCTCCTTTTATGTATATAAAAGGAGACACTTCCTTCCTCCTATATTGGAGTGTACAGGCACCTCCGTTTTCTTGCTGCATCTGCTGCAGCAGCAGCAGCAGCAGCAGCAGCAAGAATATCTTTATGTATACACAAGAACTTTATTATTATATATATAGTTATATGTTTATATACATAATAAATATATATTATTTATTTATATCTATACAGTAATAAGAAGAGGAGACACTAATAAGGAAAGGAGACAGTAGTAAGGAAGGAGGAGACAGTAGTAAGAAAAGGAGACAGTTATACAATATATATTAAGGTGTATGCCCCCTAGGGTCTAATAAACAGGAAAGGAGACAGTTGTCTCCTTTTATTGTTATAGGGAGGGAAAGGAGACAGTTGTCTCCTTTTATTGTTATAAGGAGACAGCTAAATAAATATAATTAATAAATATAATTAATAAATAATATTAATTATATTTATATTTATATATAATAATTATTATTAATAATAATTATTATTAATAATAATAATAATTATTATTATATATTATTATAATAATAAAAGGAGACACTAAGGAGACTACTACCTATATATATATTATATATTATATAATAAATAAAAAGGGGACAGTAAGGAGACTGTGCCTATATATATTATATTATATAATAAATAAAAAGGAGACAGTAAGGAGACTGTTTGTATAATAAATAATATATAAAAAAGGAGACACTTAATAAACTATTTTTATTTATTTATATAAATAGGCCCTTTTTTTTATATATATAAATATATATAGGGGACAGGGTATATATATAAAAGGAGACACCTGTCTCCTTTATTATAATTTATTTATTTATTATTTTTTTTTATAAGAAAAATTATTTATTAATAAAAAAAATAACAAGAAGACAAGAGGTATATATATATAAAAAAAGACTTTTTTTTTTATTATATAATTAATAATAATAAAAAGAATAAAAAAAAAAAAGGAATAAATAAAAGGAATAAAAAAGAATAAAAAAGAATAAAAAAAGAATAAAAAATACTTTTTTTTATTTATTTTTATTAAAAAAAATAAATAATGGTGTTGGGGTGTATGCACAGGGGGGCCCCACGAATTATATAGTTGGGGTGTATAGGCAGCTCCCTCCCTCCCTCCATTTCTTCTTGTCTTCTTTATATATAGACTATATATATATATAAAAGGAGGAGGAAGGGGGAAGGAATAAAAAAAATATATTTATTTATTAATAAAATAAATAAAAAAAAAAAGAAAAAAATAAATAAAATAATTAATTAATTATGTC
>NW_013563413.1:0-9642 GCF_000499605.1 Eimeria maxima | reverse complement strand
TTTTTTTTTTTTTTTTTTTTCTTCTTTTTTCTTTTTTATTAATAAATAATAAACCCTTTCTTCTTTTCTTAATAAATAAATAAATATAAATATATATATATACAGAGGGGTCTTGCTCCTGCTGCTGCTGCTGCTGCTGTGTCCTGCTGCTGCTGCTGCTGCTAGTGTTGGTGTTGTTGCTGCTGCTGCTGCTGTTGCTGCTTACTTTCTTCTTTTTTCTTCTCTTCTTCTCTTCTTCTTTCCTTATACACCTTTCTTTTCTTTATTTATTTCTTTTTTTTATTTATTTAGTACCCTTTTGTACCCTTTTTTCCCCAATTAGGGGCCCCCCCTCTCTTCTTTATTACCTCCGCTCTTATTATAAGGAGCGGTACCCATTAGCAGCAGCATTAACAACATTTACTGTACCCAGGGGCCCCCGGGGGCCCCTAAGGCCCCCACAACCTGCAGCTTTGAGGCCCCTGGGAGACACTGCAGCTGCTGCAGCAGCAGCAGCAGCCGACAACAGCAGCAGCCGCAGCAGCAGCAGCAGCAGCAGCAGCCGCAGCAGCCGCCGCCGCCGCCGCAGCTGCAGCAGCAGCAACACCCATAAGCTGCATACCTGCTGCATAACTGCAGCAGCAGCAACAACAACAGCAGAAGCAACAGCAAAAACAGCAGCAGCAGCAGTTAACAGCAGCTGCACCCCTCATACTATAGTGTGCTGCTGCTGCTCCTGCTGCTCCTGCTCGTGCTGCTGCTCCTGCTGCTGCTGCTGCTGTGGAGATGATAGTTGAGGTGTATATACACCTGCTTCTGTGTATGCAGCAGCAGTTTGCTTAATATGATTGAGGTGTACGTACACCTGAGGTATTAATATAGGCAGCAGCAAGCATTGTTGCTGCTGCTGCTGCTGTCTCCTTATTGTCCCCATTTATTGTCTCCTTATTGTCTCCTTATATAAATATACTCCCTCCCTTATAGGCTGCTTACTCCTTCTGCTGCTGCTTCTGCTGCTGCTGCATCTGTTGCTGCTGATGGTGGATGGTTAGCAGCAGCAGCAGCAGCAGCAGCAGCGAGGAAGGGGCTGCTGTCTTGTGTATATAAGGAAAGGAGACAATAAATAAATAAAAGGAGACAAAAGTGTCTCCTTCTCTCCCTCTTGGCGTTATTTATATTGTCTCCTTTTGCTGCTGCTGCTGCTGCTGCTCCTTGTCTCCCTGACAGCAGCAGCAACAGCAGCAGCAACTATAGCTGCAGCTAAAGCAGCAGCAGCTACAGCAGCAGCAGCAGCAGCAGCAGCAGCATACCCTGTTTGCATAAATTGAATAAAGTGTCTCCTTTCTGTGCTGCCTCTACTACCTGTCTCCTTTTTGTCTCTTTTTCTTCCCCTGTCTCCTTTTGTCTCCTTATAATGGTTCCTCCTTGTGGCAGCACCAGATTGGGGCCCCCAGTACCCATAAAGGGCCCCCCTCCCTCACCAGGGGCCCCCCCCTCTTCCCCAAAGAAGGGGTCCCCCCAATCCCCAGGGGCCCCCTTCCCTGCTAGACCTCCCCTTCCTGATGGATCAGGAGGGGCCCCGTCTCCAAGAAGGGGCCCCTCCCCTGGTGTCCCTGTAGGGGCCCCCTCTCCTGTATATAATAATAGGGCCCCCCCATGTATACCACGTACAAGATGTTTAGCTGTACCCTATTTATCCCCATTAATAGGAGGGGCCCCCCCTCCTCTGTCTCCTTATTGTCCCCCATCCCCTTCCCCTATATATAATTGTATAGAGAAGGATCAATATAACATAGAGGGGCCCCCAGTCCCTCAATTAGGAGGGGCCCCTTATCTGTCTCCTCCTTTTCCCCCTCCTATTCCTGCTGCTGCTGCTGCTGCTTGTGGTGGTCATGGTTTAATAGAGGGAGGAGGAGGTGAGGGGGGCCCCCTCCAATGGGAGGGGGGCCCCCCTCGTCTCCTTAGGGATTTTTATGAGTTTGCTGCAGTAGGGAAGGGAGGGTTCGGTAGGGTACTCAAGGCTAAACATAAATTAGATGGAGAAATATATGCTATTAAAATTATACAGGTATTTATTTATTTATTTATTTATTTATTTGCTGCTGCTGCTGTCTTGCTGCTGCTGTCTTGCTGCTGCTGTCTTGCTGCTGCTGTCTTGCTGCTGCTGTTGTCTTGTTGTTGCTGCTGTTGTTATGATGATTCTATTGATGGTCCTATATTAGGGTGCATGTCTTATGTCTTTAGTGCTGCTGCTGCTGCTGCTGCTGCTGCTGCTGTTGCTGCTGCTGCTGCTGCTGCTGCTGTTGCTGCTGCTGCTGCTGCTGCTGCTGTTGCTGCTGTTGCTGCAGTTATAAGGACACCTTGGCTATAATTATTTCCTTTCCCTCTATTGGTATTTGTTTGTTTTTTTTGCTGTTTTTTTCCCTTTTTTTCCTCTTCTTGTTGCCCCTACATTAGCTGCTTGTATTACTGTTACTGTTACTGTTACTGTTACTGTTGCTGCTGCTGCTGTTGCTGCTGCTGCTGTTGGTTATGTGTTGCAGTTTACTGTAGATGCTCGTCATCTAGTAAGTCGTACTCATCGTGTATTAAGGGAAGTATACTGTCTCCGTCATCTAACTAATCATCCTTTTATTGCTCGTTATTTCTCCTCATGGTTAGAGACTAAATATATACCATATAATAAAAAACATAAACAGCAGCAGCAGCAACAGCAGCAGCAACAGCAGCAACAACTGCAGCAACAAATACAACCAGTTATAACAACACCAACAACACCAGCAGCAAGAGGGGAACACAATGATGGGTCTTATCCCTATCTTTATGATTATGCATATAGAGGGAATGCTGCTGCTGCTGCTGCTGCTGCTGCTGCTGCTGCAGCAGCAGGTGCAGCAGGTGGTGGTGGTTGTGCACGTTGTTGTTGTGGTGAGAGAAGAAGAAGAGACCAATGGTCTCCTGCTGCAGTTGCTGCTGCTGCTGCTGCTGCAAAAGAGATACAGATGACCAATGGTCCCTTACCTACATTATTATCTATAGATAATAAAATTGATGAGGAGGGGCCCCCTAATAATAGGGTACAGGGTATAGAGGGGGGCCCCCTCTTTTGTGCCTTACAATATGGTCATAAACAGCAGCCGCACACCAACCACAATGCAGCAGCAGCTGCTGCAGCAGCAGCTGCTGCTGCTGCTGCTGCAGCAGGTGGTGTATGTTCAGCAGCAGGAGAAGAATCAGCAGCAGATGGGGAATCAGCAGCAGCAGGAGGAGACACAGATAGTCATAGTTGTGATGGTTTCTGGTGTACAGACAGCTGCAGCGGAGACACAACAGAGGGACTAAAGATCTCCTTTAGGCAACCAAGTGTCTCCTCATCTATTATTAATAAGGGAGGAGGAGGAGGAGGAGCAGCAGCAACAGGAGAAGGAGGAGCAGGAGGAGGAGGAGGAGACAGTATAGATAAAGGGGAGATAGAGGAGGAGGAAGAAGAAGAGGAGGAAGAGGAAGAAGAAGAGGGAGATATAGACGAAGAGGAGGAAGAAGGAGAAGCAGCAGCAGCAGCAGGTGCAGCAGCAGCAGCAGGAGAGGAAGAAGTGTCTGTTGTTAAATCATGGGGTTGCTGTTATAATAATACATCTTGTATTAATGCATCAGGTCCTGCTGCTGCAGCAGGTGCAGCAGCAGGTGCAGCAGCAGCAGCAACAGCAACAACAGAGGTATCTCCTATAGGCCTAAAGGGAATAAAAGGAGACACTTCTTCTTCTTCTTCTTCTTCTTCTTCCTCCTCCTCCTCTTCTTGTTTGTCTCCTTCTTTCCCTCGTCGTTATCGTAAGAAAGGAGACACTTCTCTTCGTGTCCCTCCAACAACAACAGCAGCAGCAGCAACAGCAGCAACAGCAAAGAACCGCAACAACAACAACAACAACAACACAACAGCAGCAGCAGCAGCAGGAGGAGGAGGAGGAGGAGCAGCAGAGAATAATTCCCAGCATTATGCATCTCCTTGTTTCCTGTCTCCTTTACCATCCCCTCTGTCTCCTTACTACCCCCACAACAACAACAACCACCATAACAACCACCATAACAACAACCATAACAACCATCAGCAGCAACAGCAGCAGCAGCAGCAGCAGCAGCAGCAGCAGCAGCATATAGGGCGTGTGCAAGTGTCTCTACATATACAGATGGAGTATTATCCTTTATCATTAGAGGATTATATAGCATATACACCAAGAATAGAGGAAGGAGGAAGAAAAGAAGCATTATTATTATATTATTTAATTATAGGTGTCTCCTTTATACATAAAAAAGGTATTATACATAGGGACATAAAACCATCTAATATATTCTTATCTAAGGAAGGTATACCAAGGATAGGGGATTTTGGTCTTGCATTCAAGGATGAATTACTTGCTGCTGCTGCTGCTGCTGCTGCTGCTGCTGCTGGACGTGCAGATACATATTCTAATCATAATCATGCAGCAACAGCAACAGCAACAGCACCAGCAGCAGCAGCAGCAGCAACTGCAACAAGTTCATCCTCTTATGGGGAAGAGACAGATAATCATCATTATTTTATAGGTAATAATTTTGCACAACAATTGTCTCCTTTCTCTCCTCCTTATTCACCTACTATACATGATGATGCAGCAACAGCAGGAGGAGGAGGAGGTTTGTCTCCTCCTTATTATCCTCATCTGTCTCCTCCAGCAGCAGGAGCAGCAGCAGCAGCAGCAGCAGCAGCAGGAGGAGGAGGAGGAGGAGGAGCAGAAGCAGGAGGAGGAGGAGTATATATATCTCGTGGATCATCATCAACCCGTATGCATGGTGTAGGATCTCCTCTGTCTCCTTCTCCCTGTCCCCCCCACCATCCCCCAGGAGCAGGAGCAGGAGGAGCAGCAGGAGCAGGAGCAGGAGGAGCAGCAGGAGGAGGAGGAGGAGGAGGAGCAGCACGTACTCGTGGTGTAGGTACAGCTGTATATGCAGCACCAGAACAATTAAGAGGAGAATTATATGATAATAAGGTAGATATATGGTGTCTAGGTATGTTATGTATAGATCTATTTAGTAGGAGTAAGACAGTCATGGAGAGAGCAGACATATTAATTAATGCAAGACATAGATCTATACCTAATTATATACAAAAAAGGAGACACTTATTAGGTATACAACAATTCTGTCTCCTTTGTCTACATACAGACCCTAAACTAAGACCACAAGCACAAGAGCTAAAAGATGCAATAGATAGGGGAGGATTATTTGCTCCTTTGTTGCATCAGGCTAGGGATAGTCCTCTTGCTCCTGCTCCTGCTGCTCCTGTTGCTGCTGCTCCTGCTGCTGCTGCTGCTGCTGCTGCTGCTTGTAGTAGTAGTAGTAGTAGTAGTACTGTACAACAACAAGGGAGACGTAATAATAGTTCATGGGGGAGATCAGGAGATACATATCTTATTCCTCCTTCTCCTTTTAATTATTCACCTAATGCTTCTCCTCCTCCTGCTGCAGCAGCAGGAGGAGGAGGAATAGGAGGAGGAAGAGGAGGGACAATACTAGCAAAGACAGGAACAGGAGGAGGAGGAACAAGAGCAATAACAACAGCAGTAACAACAACAGCAGGAGGAGGAGGACAATGCTACAACAACAACAAGAACAGCATTAGTAGTAGTAGTACCTCTTGTGCAGCAGGAGCAGGAGGAGCAGGAGGAGCAGGAGCAGGAGCAGGAGCTACTGTTACTACAGTATCTGCATGCAATAAGGAGACAGTATGTGGTATAGTAGAGATATTATCAAGAAAGGGACGATGGAAGAGACGATTGTTAATATTAATAAAAAAAAAAAAAAGATTATTTATATATACAGATAATAATCAACAAGAAAAACCAAGAGAAGTTCTCTATCTAGGGGGAACAGAAGGATTTAGATACCTTGAATGCATGCGCATGCATGCAATACAGGTAGAGGAACAAGAAAAGGACAAACAACAACAACAGCAGCAACAACAGCAGCAACAACAACAACAGCAACAACAGCAACAGGGAGAGGGAGAGGAAGAAGGGGGAGATAGAGGAGACCAACAAGGACATATGCAACAACAGCAACAGCAACAACAGCAACAGCAACAGCAACAGCAACAGCAACAGCAGCAACAGCAACAGCAGCAACAACAACAGCAACAACAGATACCTACTACACCTACAACTGCAGCAGATACATCACCAGAGACAAATGATACTGCAGCAGCAACACCATGTGTTTTATGTGCTGCTGCTGCTGCTGCTGCTGCTGCTGCTGATCTTCATCATAGATTACAACCCCTTGACTTCGATACTAATTGGGGGGGACTACCACCACCATTCAATGCAGCAGCAGCAGCAGCAGCTGCTGCAGCAGGAGGGGGAGGAGGAGGAGGAGGAGCAGCAGCAGGTGCAGCTGCTAGGGGGGGAGGAACAACAACACAGACGCTCCAACAACAGCAAACACAAAAGGGGGACAACAATAACTCTTTGCAGCAGCAGCAAGAGCAAGAAGAGGAAGGACAGCACCAAGAGCAGCACCAAGAGCAGCAGCAACAAGAAAAGGAGGAGGAGCAGCAGCAAAAACGGCAGCAAGAAGAGCCGCAGCAACAGCAGGAACAGCAGCAAGAGCAAGAGCAGCAGCAGGTTGCTGCTCCTGATGTATCTATTAGCAGCCCCGTTAGTTGCATGCGATCTAATCCGAGTCTCCTCCTTCCTTATAAACATTCACCTCCTGCTGCTGCTCCTGCTGCTCCTGCTGATTTACTGTCTCCTCCTTTGCTGCAGCATAGTCCCTTCAAGGTGTCTCCTGTCCCTAAGACAGCAGCAGCAACAGCTGCAGCAGCAACTGCAGCAACTGCTGCTGTTGTTGCTGCAACACGATGCGCAGCGGGAACAGCAGCAACAACAGCAGGAACAACAGCAGCAACTGCAGCAGCAGCAACAACACCTGCAACAGCAGCAGGCTCATCTGGCGATTCTGCTGGGGGCCGTACCTTGCTGGGGTCTCCAGCAGCAACTGCAGCAACAGCAGCAACAGTTGGTGCAGGTGTTGGGGGCCCCTCTCGTGGTGGGGGGCCCCCCTGTTGTATAAAGGATACAACACAGTCTGCTGTTGTAAGCAGCAGCTGCAGTAACAGCAGCAGCAGCAGCAGCAGCAGCAGCAGCAGCAGCAGCAGCAAAGGAGACAGTATTGAGGGGACAGTAGGGGTATGGTCCTTAGTATTAAGATCGTCTCCTTTAAGAGAAGATCTATTTATGCGTGTTGCTGTTGCTGCTGATGAGGGGAGACAAAAGGAGACACCTGCTGCTGCAGCAGCAGCAGCTGCAGCTGCTGGTGGTGGTGGTAATACTACTGCTGCTGCTGCTGCTACTGCATGCAATAACAGGGCGTTGTTAGAAGCATTGGTAGCAGTTATGCAGCAAGTGCAGCAAGAGCAGCAGCAACAACAACAGCAGCAGGAGCAGGAACAGCAGCAACAGCTAGAGCAGCAGCAACAACAGCAGCAGCTGCTGCTCATGCAGCAGCAACATATCCAATAGCAGCAGCAACAATGCTACAGGAGGGGAGCTGCTCTTACGGGTAGCTAATTATGCTTGATGATGATAGAATACTGCTGCTGCTGCTGCTGCTGCTGCTGCAGCATTAACAGCAGCAGCAGCAGCAGCAGCAGCAGAAACAATAATGTTTTAACAGTAAGCTTGGTAATATCGGCATCGTATTAGTAACAGCAGCAGCAGCAGCAACGACACCGGCAGCAGCAGCAACGGTGGCAGGTGCAGCAGGAAGAAGCACTTGTTTTGCTGCTGCTGCTGCTGCGGCTAAAAGGAGACACCAATATAAAAAGGAGACACTATTCGTTGTCTTAACAAGGCACTAGGGGGCCCCTGTCTCCTTAATAAATATAGTGTCTCCTTAGGGGATTCTTACAACAGCGACAAGAGCAGCAGCAGCAGCAGATGCAGCAGCAACAGCAGCAGATGCAGCAGCAACAGCAGCAGCAGTAACAACAACAGATACAAGGGTAGGGAGGCAAGAGGGAGTGTCTCCTTATCCTTACAGGGGCCCTCACAGGGTTTGTTTCTTGTGGGGGCCCCCCTAAAGTTCTATATAATATATAAAAGGGGGCCCCCCTCAAGGTTTGCTTAATAGGGGGCCCCCTTCAAGTTTGGATATACCTGGGGGTCCCCCATACCATATGGGGGCCCCCCCCTACAAGGTCATTATATATATATCCTTATACCGTATAGGGGGCCCCCCAGACAAGGTCTATGTTATCTGGGGGCCCCCCTACCAAGAGGCCCCCCACCAAATCTGGGGGCCCCCCCAAGATATGAGTTATATATATATGGGGCCCCCCTCCCCCATTAAGATATGAATATATAAGGAGAGGGGGCCCCTTCCTTCTTATATATATATAATAAACAACGGGCCTCTCATGGTCCTTGCCAGTGTATAAACAAAATAAGGGGGCCCCCCCAAGGTCCATGTTATCTGGGGGCCCCCTCAAGATCTGATTCCCCTTGAGGGCCCCTTAAGTTCTTATAGACACCTAGAGGGGCCCCCCAAGGTCTATTATCATCAAGGGCCCCCTCAGCACCTTCTTCATATAGGAAAAGGGGGGGCCCACCAAGATCTGTTAACCATATAGGGGGGCCCCCCTCCTACCTCTACGGGTCTCCTTATGGTACTAGAGAGCTGTATCGTTTGGGGGCCCCCCAAGGTTTGTGTTGTTTGGGGGCCCCCCAAGGTCTGCTTTATCTGGGGACCCCCCAAGGTCTGCCTCATCATATATACATGGGGGCCCCCTAAGGTTTGTGTTGTTTGGGGGCCCCCTAGGGTTTGTGTCTTATGGGGCCCCCTAAGGTTTGATTGCTGTGTAATAAGTGTCTCCTTTATTATAAAAGGAGACAGTTAATAAGGAGACAAAGAAAAAGGGAGACAATAAAAAGGCAGGAAAGACACTGCATGCATAATAATATATAATAGGGTACTAGTACCTCTACTCTTATTAATCTTATTCATTAATCAACTAACTGAGGGCCAATTGAGGTAGGGGCCCCCCTACAGGGGGGGGCCCCACCAAACAAGGGCCCCCAGAGGAGGCCCCCCAGACAAGGGCCCCCGGAGAGGCCCCCAAGATAGGGTCCCCCGGAGAGGCCCCCCTGGCAGGGGCCCCCTGAGGGGCCCCCCACCAAGTCCTTAGGAAGAATATGTTGGAGGTTTGCTTATTGTTAATAATCATTGAGGGAGGAGACAGTACACCCCGCACTGCAGCAGCAGCAGCAGCAACAGCACCTGCAGCAGCACGGAGAATATCTTTTTAAAGGAGACAGTTGTGGGGTAAGAAGGAAGGAAAGGAGACAGTTGGTTATGTATCTCTCTGTCAAGGAGACAGGAGAAGGAGGAGGAGAAGGAAGAAGAAGAAGAGACAACAACAAAGTTATATATCTATGGGGGCCCCCCAAGGAGACAGTTTAGCTCGGAGGGGGCCCCCCAAATAAGGGTACATGATTAGGGGATAAGAAAGGATAAGAAAGGAGACAGTTTATCTCTTAGGGGGATATATATATAATATATATAATATATAATATATAATTATATATATAATATATAATTATATATATAAATATAAATATATATATTATATAT
>NW_013563412.1:10047-11612 GCF_000499605.1 Eimeria maxima | reverse complement strand
ATCTATTATATATAAGAGGAATATACTATAAATATAATAATTAATTAATTAATAAATAAATAATTAATTAATTAATTAATAATTAATAATAATTATATATTATATAAATAATTATGTATATATATATTCAAATGTATGTATGTATATAAGGAAAAGAAGAACATATTGCATGCATGCGTATGTATATGTATATAAATAAATAAATAAATAAATATATAAATATATAAATAAATAAATGTATATATAAATAAATAAATATATATATAAATAAATAAATGTATGTATAAATAAATAAATAGATAAATATATAAAGAAGAGAAGAGAGGCGTTGCTTCATTACTAAATATATAAGTATAAATATAAATATATAAATATAAATAATAAATCAATAATTAATAATATAAATAAATATATATAATTATATCATTTAATTATTTTTTTATTTTTTTTTTTTATTTTTTTTTTTTATTCATTATGAGTTGCCTATACACCCTGGGGTGTATAGGCAGCTCATAATGCATGCGCTTTTTCCTCTATGGCAGTACTACTACCTAATAAAGGGGAGGAAAATATAAATAAATATATAAAAGGGGAGTATTTAATTATATAAATAAATAAAATAAATAAATAAATATATAAATAAATAATAAATACTCCTATACCCTTTTATTAACAACAAAGAGAGAAAATTAATCATCGCTTTTCTTCCTTTTCTTTTTCTTTTTTTTATGCATGCGTTTTTGCTTCTTTTTCTTTTTTTTTTCTTCTTTTCCTTCTTTTTTTTTCTCCTTTTTTTCTTCTCTTTTTATTCATCATATTCACATACTTATTTTTATTTTTTTTTATCTTTTTATCTATAAGAAAAGGAAGAAAAAGAATAAATAAATAAATAAATAATTATATATATTTATATTATCTCCCCCTTTTTTCTTTTTTTCTTTTTTTTCTCTCTCTCTTCTTTTCTCTCTCTCTTAGCAAACGCGGCAGCAACAAGATCTGCGGTGTACGTACAGCTCACCTGCATCTTCTTGCTGCGCTGCTGCAGCAAACGCTGCTGTTGCTGCAGGATGCTGCTGTTGCTGCAGCACACTGCTGCTGCTGCTGCTATTGCTGCTGCTGCTGCTGCTGCAGCAGCAGCAGCAGCATTAACCAGCAGCACCCCATTGTGTCAAGAGACAGCCAACCATCATTAATCAATAAATTAAATAATCAATCAGGCAAACAACAGCAGCAGCAGCAGCTGCTGCTGCTGCTGCAGCTGCTGCAGCAGCAGCAATACTAACATTAGTAGCAACAGACGCATATGCGTTCTTCCTGTTGCTGCTGCTGCTGGTGCTGCTGTATGTGTTGGTAAACAGCAACAATTAATCCTTAAGGATAAACTCTCCTCCTTAGAGCAGCAGCAGCAGCAGCAGCAGCAACTGCAACCAACACATATAAATAAATAAATATATAAATAAATACATGCATGCATGCATATTTACTATTACATAATGCATGCATTATATATATTATTATATATAATATATATATTTTATTTATTTATTTATTTATTTATTTTTTTA
>NW_013563412.1:9301-9947 GCF_000499605.1 Eimeria maxima | reverse complement strand
TTTTTTTTTTTTTTTTTTTTTTTTTTTTTTTTTTTTTTTTCTTTTTTTATTCAAACTGCGACAAAATCCGCAAGCTGGGGGATAGAGGAAGCAGCAGCAGTAGCAGCAGCAGCAAGTGCTGCTGCTGTTACTGTTGTTGTTGTTGCTGCTGCTGTAGCTGCTGCTGCAGCAGCAGCAGATCCTCATGAAGGGTAAGAAGTTAACTCCCTTCAGGCATAGGCATATCTCCTGCATTCGTCAACTCTGCAAGAAAAAAAACAGCAGCAGCAGCAGCAGCAGCAGATGCATGCATGCATGCAGCAGCAGCCGCAGCAGCAACAGCAGCAGCAGCTTTATTACCTTACTTACCTACTAGCTTATCTCGTACAGGCATAAGAGCTGCTGCTGCTGCTGCTGCAGCAGCAGCAGAATTAAGACCATAAGGTCTAGTAGCCATAAGAGGATGTGTTGCTTCTGCTGCTGCTGCATGTGCTGCTGCTGCATGTGCTGCTGCTGCATGTGCAGCAGCAGCAAATGATGGTATCCCTGCAGCAGCAGCAGCAGCAGCTGCTGCTGCTGCTGCTGCTCCTTCTCCTCCCTCTAATATACCTTGGGGGTAATCAACAGCAGCAGATGCATCTGTACCATCACAGTCCTCTAGTAACCT
>NW_013563412.1:0-4286 GCF_000499605.1 Eimeria maxima | reverse complement strand
ATTTTTTTTTTTTTTTAATTTTTTTTTTTTTTATACGTACACCTCTAAACCCTAAACCCTAAACCCTAAACCCTAAACCCTTTAGGGAACAAACAAACCTCTTAATAAACAAATGCGTATATAACTAAACCTTCTCTTCTTTCTTATATACAAAGGAAGAGGGAATAAACAAGGGGAGGGGGGCTGCAGCAGCAGCAGCAGCAGCAGCAGCGGCAGCATGAAGAGCAGCAGCAGCAGCAGCAGCGGCGGGCAGAAGAAGCCCCCAACCAACAACAGCCAGCAGCAGCAGCAGCAGCAGGAGGCAGCAGCAGCAGCAGCAGCAGTGGCGGTTCTCTGTATGCTAAAGAGGTATTTCTATGCTTATTTTATTTCTTTTTTTATTTATTTTTATATTTATTTATTTATTTAATTAAATTTAATTAATTAATCATATATTTACACAAACAAAACAACAAAAATATATTAATCTGTCGGCGCACCCCACAACAAATCGTGCTGCTTGCTGCTCCAGCTTGAAGGCGGTTGCTGCTGTTGCTGCTGCTGTTGCTGCTGTTGCTGCAGTGTCATAAAATACCATTTAATTGAATAAAATAGGCAAATAAACCATTAAATTAATTCTAATTAATTAAATAAACAATAAAATAATAAAAATATACACAAAAAGAATTAAATTGACGTTAAATAGACCACAAACAACTTTATTTTCTTTATAAGTTGCACACCTGCATTATTCGTGTGTCTGTACACCTCAGCACCAGCAGCAGCAGCAGCAACAACAACAAAAAGATGAATTTTTTATTTTTTCCCTTGAAATAAACGGCTATTTATGTATAAATTAGCTAAATAAATTAAATAATTTATTTTTATTTATTTTTTACTGCTATTTCATGTATTTATGCATTTATTTCCTCTTTTTTCCCTCCTTTTTCCTCTCCCCCTTTTCTTCCTGAAAGGAAGGAAGGAAGGAAGAGGAGGAGGAAGAAGGGGGAAAGGAAATACTGATGCATATAAATGCACAATAAATGTTTATTTTCTTCTTTTTACGTAAATAAATATAATAATAAATTAAATTAAATTAAATTAAATTAAATTAAATATAAATATAAATAAGCAACAAAAAAGGAAATAAATTATTTATTAAGCTAGTGGTGTGGAGGTGTGCGTACACCTGAATAATCCTTCCTACGTAAAGTAACAAAAGAAAAGAAAATAAAAATTAAATTGTTAATTTAATTAAATTAATTTATTTATATGTTTCTTTCCCTTTCCCCTTTTGCATGCACATATGTATGTATGTATATGCATGCATACATATATGCATACATACATACATATATACATACACACATGTATAGGTGTATATATATATATATATAACAAGGTAAATAGGTAAATAACTAGATAAAATAAATAAATAAGCATAATAAATAGATAAATTAGGATAATAGACCTCTTTTTCTTAATATAGCTTCCTTATAAGGAGGAATAGTAGGTAATTGTATAGGTTTAATTGGGGTGTACGTACACCTGGATAAAATATAATTTTTATCTGCATCCATGTCTTCTTTTATATCCCCACTACTTATAAATGGTATTAATTCACCTAATACTTTATTTAACCATATATCTGCAGGTAATTCTGCTGCTCCTCCTCTTTCTTCTTCCTCTTCTTCTTCTGCTGCTATTGTATTTGCTGCTGTATTTGCTGCTGCTGCTGCTGCTGCTGCTGCTGCTGTATCTGCTGCTGATTCTAATGATATATCTTCTTCCTCTACAGCTTTCTTTTCTACAGCACTATCTGCTGCTGCTGCTGCTGCTGCTGCATCATCATCAACATCAGCAGCAGCAGCAGCAGGAGGAGGATTAGCAGCAGCAGCAGCAGCAGGAGGAGGAGCAGCAGCAGCAGGAGGAGGAGCAGCAAGAGGAGGAGGAATAGATTTATAATGATAAGGATTATAGATAAGAGATAGATTAGGAGAGAAACCTTGACAAACAAGGAATGCCTCTATGCTGCTGCTCCTCGATGCAGCAGGTTTGCTGCAGTATACAGCAGCAAATAATATATTTAGCTGTATATACACCATAGGTATATATTCACCTCTAAATATTTTACATATAAATATACCTTTTTTTTTTATTAATAATTTTGCTGCTGCAGCAACAGCAGCAAATACTATTTGCTGCTGTATATACTCATCTATATCTCTTATACCTGTTATGTCTGGTGCACCATCACATACAATTATATCTGCTGCTGCTGTTGCTGCTGTTGCTGCTGTTGCTGCTGTTGCTGCTGTTGCACCTCCTGCTGCTGCTGCTGCTGCTGCTGCTGCTGCTGGTGTTGGTGGTGTATTTTTATTTAATAATAATAATATTTCTTGTATAGTTTCTTCTTTTGTTATATCCCCACGGTGTACGTACACCCCATCTATTGGTGCTATTTCTTGTAGATCTACTGCTACTATTATTGGAGGAGGAGGAGGAGGACCTAATATTCTTGCTGCTTCTGCTGCTGCTGCTTCTTCTGCTGCTGCTATCCTTGCTGCTGCTGCTGTTGCTGTTGCTGTTTGTATTGATGTATTATTAGTTGCTGCTGCTGTATTTGTTGCATTATATTCTTCTTGTTGTTGTTGCTGCTGCTGCTGCTGCTGCTGCTGCTGTTGCTGTTGCTGTTTGTCGTGTTGCTGCTGTTGATGCAGTAATTGCTGCAGTATCTGCTGCTGCTGCTGCTGCAGCAATCTATTATATTCATTAACCTTAAGGGAATAATTAGCCCATAAACGTTTCCTTAGTACCTGGCTCCAGCTACCTGGTGCTGCACATAGATCTACTGCCCTATGTGGGTAATCAAATATACTCTTGCTGCTGCTGCTGCTGCTGCTGTTTGCTGCTGCTGCTGCTGCTGCTGCTGCTGCTGCTGCTGATTGTGATTTCTTCTTTGATCTTCTTCGTGATCGTCTTGTTCTTGATGATGATGATGGTGCTGCTCCTGCTGCTGCTCCTGCTGCTGCTGCTGCTCCTGCTGCTGTAGGAGAAGGAGGAAGACAGGAAGGCCAATGAGTATATTCTTCATCATTATTACTTCTGCTGCTACTCCTGCTGCTGCTTCTGCTGCTGCTTCTGCTGCTACTCCTGCTGCTGCTGCTGCTGCTGCTGCTGCTAGTAGTATTATATATATCATTAAATTGTAGATAAGGAGGAGAAAGGAAATTAAATTGCTGATCTAATTGTATTAATTTATATGCACTTCTTGCTCTGTATCCTTCTTCCTTTGCTTTCCTATAATATATATCACGACGGTCACGAGATATTGGACCCATCTTCCTCCTGTTGCTGCTGTTGCTGCTCTTGCTGCTGCTGCTGCTGCTGGTGGTGGTGGTGGTGCTGCTGCTGCTGTTTCTTTTTTTGTCTGTCTTTCTATGTGATAGTCATACGGCCAAGTGCTGCTGCTAAAGGATGGTATATTCAACTTACACTGCTGCAGCAAGAGGAAAGAAGAGGAAATGAGGGAATAAAAAGGAATAAAAAGAAGAAAAAAAAGAATAAATGAAGAATAAAACAATAAATTGAGGAAAAAAGAACTTTTTAATCATAAAAATACATTAACAACATCTATTATAGGAATATTCAATAAAGGACCCAACAGGAAACCACGAGGAAGAAAAATGAGGAATACTCCGCTAATATTCCCTCTTTTATGTTAAAAAAGAGATACAAATATATATTTTATTCTTTTTTAATTAAATAAAACTATTTTTTCTCTTTTTTTCCCCTTTTTTTATGATAATCTTCCCTCCGGCTTCCCTCCTTTATTGAGGGGGGCCCCATGCGTCTTTCTGTTTCTTCTTTTCTTCTTGCTTCTTTCCTTCTTGCTATATTCAATTAAATATTAATTAAATATAAATAATATATTCATAAATAAATAATTTAAATTTATTTATTCTTTTTATTTTATTCGTTTATTTCCTCCTTTATAAGATGTGCATCCTTCCTATCTATATTAATACTGCAACACTAGTTGCGGTGTATGTACACTCGAATTATAATGCTTATATAGGGAATATTCTTTTTTATTCTTTTTATTTACTATTAAATAAGTAATTAAATATTAAATTAATATCTAATATCTAATATTTACTACTAATTATTAACTATTTACTATTTACTACTCATTTATTAACAATTTAAATTGTCTTCCCTCCCCTTGCATGCAGTACTTAACTGTCGATACACCCGGGGCTTCTTAATATATTTCTTATATATTATATATATATATATATATATAT
>NW_013563411.1:1702-11486 GCF_000499605.1 Eimeria maxima | reverse complement strand
TTTATCTCCCTGAATCTATCCCAATATAAATAAATAAATAAATAAATAAATAAATAAATAAATAAATAAATAAATAAATAAATAAATAAATAAATGTACAGGTAATCCCGTATCTGTATCTAATTTTCTACAACAAATATTACATTTAAAATGTTTAGCCCAACAAAGATAAATAGATAGATAAATAGATAAATAAATAGATAAATAGATAGATAAATAGATAGATAAATAGATAAATAAATAGATAAATAAATAAATAATATAAATAAATATAAATATATTTATTTACCTGTAATAAATGTACAGCTAATCCCGTATCTGTATCTAATTTTCTACAACAAATATTACATTTAAAATGTTTAGCCAAACATAAATAGATAGATAAATAGATAAATAAATAGATAAATAAATAGATAAATAAATAAATAAATAAATAAATAAATAAATAAAGATTTACCTGTAATAAATGTACAGCTAATCCAGTAGCTGTATCTAATTTTCTACAACAAATATTACATTTAAAATGTTTAGCTTTTTGATGTTGTATAAGAACTTTCTCATCATCAAATCCACGATCACAATAATAACAAAAAGGTTTTATACGATTACCTCTTTTCTTTTTTCTTCCCATCTTTATTTATATATTTATTTATTTATTTATTTATTTATTTATTTATATAGGGAGGGAGGGAGGGAGAGAGAGGAGAGAGAAAAAAGGGGAAAAAATCTCGTGTTTATACTGTTTATATATCTATTTTTATTGTTATTTTATGTCTATTATGGTGCATATGCAGCAAATGCAGCAAATGCAGCAGCAAATGCAGCAGCAAATGCAGCAGCAAATGCAGCAGCAAATGCAGCAGCAAATGCAGCAACAACAAATCCACGAACAATTCTACCTATAATATACCACAAATATATATATATATATATATATATATAAATATATATTTATATTTATATTTATTATTCACAATTATTTATAACAACAACAACAACTCTCCTTCTCTTTCTCGTGCTACTCCCTCATCCTGCTGCTGCTGCTGCTGCTGCTGCTGCTGCGGTAGCAGCAGCAACAGCAGCAGCAGCAGCTGCACTCCTACCCATATGTATATACATATATATGGGGGCTTTCTTTATTACCCGTGCTATGCAGCAACAATATATTATTTATCTTGTTCTTTTTTCTTTTTATTTATTTTATTTATTTATTTTATTTATTTCTTATTATTTTCTTTATTCTACATTTGCTGCATTTGCTGCTGCTGCTGCTGCTGCTGCTGCTGCTGTGAGGAGGGAGCAGGGAGGAGAGAGGAGAGGGCTGGAGGAACGATCGCATCGCAGCAGCAGGAGCAGCTATTATTCTCTTCCCTCCTACTACTACTGCTACAATAATTAATTAATTAATTAGTAGTTTATTTATTTATTTATTTATTTATTTATTTATTTATTTATTTATTTATTTATTTATTTATTTATTTATTAGTAAGTATATAAATGATTTAATAGCACGAGGAAACAAGATCACAAACCGTGCACGAGGCCAACCAGGCCTCCTCATCCTGCTGCTGCTGCTGCTGCCACCGCAGCAGCAGCAGCAGCAGCAGCAGCAGCAGCAGCAGCAGCAGCAGCAGCAGCAGCAGCAGCAGCAGCAGCAGCTGTTGTTGTTGTATGTTGTGGGTAGGTATAAACAAATAGTATATTTAATTAATTAATTATATTTGTTAAGGTGTCTCTTTTGCTACTGTGGGGTGTCTCTTTGTCTCCTTTCTGTCTCCTTTTATTTCTTGTGTCTCCTTGCTGCTCCTGCTGCTGCTGTCTGCTGCAGCAGCAGCAGCAGCAGTACACAAGCAACAAAATATAATAGGTATAAATATGTGTAGATCTGTCTACTTATGTGTCTCCTTTTTATTTACTAGCTATATATAATGTATATGTCTCCCTCCCTTATAAATAAATAAATAAATAAATAAATAAATAAATAAATAAATAAATAAATAGGGAATTAAACAATAAAATAAATAAAATAAATAAAATAAATAAATAAAAAGAATTAAATAAAAAAAAAAAAAAAGAGACAAAAGGAGACACCTTAATAATGCCCCTGCTGCTTCTCTGCTGCAGCAGCGCTGCAGCAGCAAAAGAGAGACGACACAAATCGTCTCCTTATGTGTCTCCTTTTCTGTCTCCTGCTACTAGCACCTACTTGGGTCCCTATCCCAGCCCTGTTGCTGCTGCTGCTGTTGCTGCTGCTGCTGCTGCTGCTGCTGTTGAGGTCGCTGCTATGGCAGTACCACTGTCTACTAATGCATGCATGCACACTACTAAATGCATGCATGCATGCATGCATGCATTGCTGTTGCTGCTGCTGCTGCTGTCTAAATAAAAGTTCCTGTTTACTGTTGGACAATATAAGCAACAGCAGCAGCAACAACAGCAGCAGCAACAGCAGCAGCAGCAGCAGCAGCAGCAGCAACAGCAGCAAAAGTGTCTCTCAAATAAAAAAATTAAAAAAGAATAAAAAAGAATAAAAATGTTTATTCTTTATTTAATTATTTATTTAATTAATATTTATATTAATTAATTAATTAATATAAATATAAATATTAATTAAATAAATAAATAAGCAATTAATTAATTAATTAATTAATTAATTAATTAATTAATTAATTAATTAATTAATTAAAACAATAAAAACAAACTGACAAAATAAAGAGAAAAAGGAACAAAAGGGGACAAAAGGAGAAAAAGGGGACAAAAAGGAGAAAAAAGGGGACAAAAGGAGACAAAAGGAGACACAAAGAAGGAAAAGGAGACAATAAGACAATAAAAAGAGAGAGAAAAAGGAAAGAGAGAAGAAAAAAAGAGACAAAAAAAAAAGACAAAAAAAAGAGACAAAAAAGGAGACAAAAAAGGAGACAAAAAAGGGGACAAAAAAAAGGAGACAAATTTATATGTGTCTCCTTTTTATTGCCTCTTTCTTTTTTTTTCTCCTTTTTTTGTCTTTTTTTTCTTTTTTTTTCTTTTTCTTTCCTTGTCTCCTTGTTTATGTGTCTCCTTTTATTGTCTCCTCCCTTTATTGCCTCTTTTTTTTTTTTGTCTCTTTTTTTTGTCTTTTTTTTTTGTCTCCTTTTTTATTTGTCTCCTTTTCTTCATAAGAGGAGAGAGAAGAAGGTAATTGAAAGAGACAGCTACTAAATCCTTCATCATCTTCTTCCTCATCGTCATCAGCAGCAGCAGCAGCAGCAGCACGAGCAGCAGCAGCAGCAGCTGCAGCACGAGCAGCACGAGCACCAGCACCACCTCCTGCTGCTGCTAACCCTCGTGATCCAGCAGCAGCAGCAGCAGCAGCAGGTAACCTAGTAGGTAGAAATCTTGAGCTGCTGTTGTGTCTCCTTCGTCCACCTAAAAGAGACACATAGCAGCAGCAGCAGCAGCAACAGCAGCAGCGCATGCAGCATCAGCAGCAGAAAGAAAGAAATAACAGCGCATGCAGCAGCAGCAGAACTCTCTTTCTCTACTCAGCAAGAGAGACAAAAACAACACTCTAATGGATTAATTGCTACTATTGCTGCTGCTGCTGCTGCTGCTGTTGCTGCTGCTGCTGCTGCTGCACTTACCAGCAATGGATCTTTTCTTTGCTGGCGGTTCCATCAAGGAAGCAAGATCTACACACAAAGACACAACATTTATTTATTTATTTATTTATTTATTTATTTATTTATTTATTTATTTATAAATAATTAATTAATTAATTAAATTATACTGCTACTGTTGCTGCTGCAGCAGCTGCAGCAGCAGCAGAGAAAGAAGAGACAGTAAAAGGAGACAAACCTTCTTGTAGATCTAATACAGTTGATGCTGCTGATGGGACTGCACATACACACCAACAGCAGCAGCAGCAGCAGCAGCAGCAGCATGAGCAGCAGCAGCAAGAGCAGCAGCAACAACAGCAGCAGCAGCAGCACCATCACCAGCAACAACAAAAACAGCAACAATAACACCACCACCACCAACAGCAGCAGCAGCAGCACCACCACCACCACCACCAGCAACAACAACAGCAGCAGCAGCAACAGCAGCAGCAGCAACAGCAGCAGCAGCAACAGCAGCAGCAGCAACAGCAATTACCTCTAACATTAAGAAGCATTTGTTGCATTTTTGCTGCTAATGTTGCAGGTGTCTCCTTTTGCTGCTGCATGCATGCAATTAATTGGGGATCGTCTTGGAGACGATCCCCAATATATTTTATTAATTCTTTATAATTTATATCTTTTATTGTCTCCTCTTCCTCCTCTTCCTCTTCCTCTTCCTCCTCTTCCTCCTCTTCCTCCTTCTCCTCTTCTTTTTCTTCTTTTTCTTCTTTTTCTTCTTTTTTTTCTTTGTTTTTTCTCCTCTTTTTCTCCTTATTAAGTGTCTCCTTTAGTGTCTCCTCTAATTTATTTATATCTATCTCCTCCTCCTCCTCCTCCTCCTTCTTCTTCTTATCTGTCTCCTTCTCCTCCTTCTTCTTATCTATCTCCTCCTTCTTATCTGTCTCCTCTTCCTCCTCCTTATCTGTCTTCTCCTTTTTTTTCTTTTTTTTCTTCTTTTTTTCCTTCTTTTTATGTCTCTCCTCCTCCTCCTCCTCCTCCTCCTCCTCCTCCTTCTCCTCCCTATTAACTGTCTCCTTATTACCTGTCTCCTCCTCCTTCTCCTCCTTCTCCTCCCTATTAACTGTCTCCTCCTTATTAACTGTCTCCTCCTTATTAATTGTGTCCTCCTTATTAAGTGTCTCCTCCTTATTAGTTGTCTCCTCTTCCTCCTTATTAACTGTCTCCTCCTTATTAACTGTCGTCTCCTCTTCCTCCTTATTAGGTGTCTCCTCTTCCTCCTTATTAACTGTCTCCTCTTCCTCCTTATTAGGTGTCTCCTCCTTATTAGTTGTCTCCTCTTCCTCCTGATTAGTTGTCTCCTCTTTGTGTGTATGTATTTCCTTAAATATTTCCCTAAGTGTCTCCTCATCAATTGTCTCCTCTTCCTCTTCCTCTTCTTCCTCTTCCTCTTCTTCTTCCTCCTCTTCTTCCTCCTCTTCTTCCTCCCCTTCCTCCTCTTCTTCCTCCTCCTCCTCTTCCTCCTCCTCCTTCCCCTCCCCCTCCTCCTCCTCCTCTTCCTCTTCCTCTTTTTTTTTCTTCCTCCCTGTCTCCTTATGTGTCTCCTTATGTGTCTCCTTATGTGTCTCCTTATGAGTCTCCTTTTGTGTCTCCTTTTGTGTCTCCTTTTGTGTCTCCTTTTGTGTCTCCTTTTGTGTCTCCTTATGTGTCTCCTGTATATTATATTTATTAAGAATTGCCTGTAGGGTAAGCTGCTGCTCTTGGTCAATAATTTGCTGCACTTCTTGTCTGCATGCAGCAGCAGCAGCAGCAGCATCAGCAGCAGATGCATAAAAAGAATTATTTATTCCTTTCTTCTTCTCTTTCTTTATTGCATGCAATAAATCCTTTCTTGTCTTATTATATAAATAAGATAATTCTTTTGCTGCTGCTGCTGCTGCTGCTGCTGCTGATTCTCTATCCTTTATTGTCTCCTCCTCTTTCTTACTCTCCTCTAACCAAGGAGACACTTTCTTTCCTCCTCCTCCTGCTGCTGCTGCTGCTGCTGCTGCTGCTGCATCTATTTGCTGCTGCTTATCCTGTATAGCTTTTATTTCCTTCTCTACTGCCTCAGGAGACACCTCAATGTCTCCTTCTTCTCCCTCTGCTGCTGCTGCTGCAGTTGCTGCTGCAGTTGCTGCTGCAGTTGCTGCTGCAGTCTTTCTTTCTGTTGCAGTCGTTGCTGCTGTTGCTGTTGCTGCTGTTGCTGCTGCTGCAGTTCTCTCTTCCTTACGTATATCAGTACTACTACTACTACCAGCAGCAGCAGGAGTAGGAGACCATTGCTGCTGCTGCTGTTGCTGCTGCTGCTCTTTTAGCTGCTGCAGTTGCTGCTGCAGTTGCTGCAGAGGTACCTGTTTAATAGTAGGTATACCTCCATGACCAAAGACAGGAACATCAGCAGCAGCAAGTCCTGCTGCTGCTGCATGCATAGCAGCATCCTGCTGCAGCTGCTGAGGTGTCACTACACCCGGCATCTCCTTAAGAAGTTGACGAGCTTCTTGTATAGATAAATCATCAGCACTCTGACGAATAAATCTGCAGCAGCAGCAGCAGCAGCAGCAACAGCAGCAGCAGCAACAGCAGCAACAGCTCGTCGTCGTCGTGCAGCAGCAGCAGCAGAAGCAGCAACAGTAGATATATAATAATCAAGGAGACACCATATATTAACTATACAAATAAAAAGGAGACACTATACTATATAACAAGGAGACACTTATATATATATAAAGATAAAAAGGAGACAAATAAATAAATAAATAAATAAATAAATAAATAAATAAATAAATAAATAAATAAATAAATAAATAAAATAAATAAAATAAATAAATAAAATAAATAAACAAATAAATAAAATAAATAAATAAAACAAGTGAATAAATAAATAAATAAACAAATAAATAAATAAAGTAAATAAATAAATAAATAAATAAATAAATAAATAAATAATATAAATAAATAAATAAATAAAATAAATAAACAAATAAATAAATAAATAAATAAATAAAATAGATAGAATAAATTACCTAGGGTGTCTCTTTCTTGCTTTTCTTTCTTCTTGTTGTATAATAAATAATTGTCTGCGTCTCCTTTCTGCTGCTAATAGGGACAATCCTTCCTCTATATCTGCTGCTGTATATCCAGGGAATAGTACCTTTAGCTGCTGCGGTGTCACTGCAGCAGCAGCAGCAGCAGCAGCAGGATTAGATAATGGTGTGTATGTATATCCTCCTAATGCTGCAGGAGGAGATACGGAGACACCATACGTGTTTGCTGCTGCTGCAGCAGCAGCAGCAGAACCTTCTCCTTCTCCTGCTGCTGCTGCTGCTGCTGCTTTTGCTGCTCTCTTCTTCCGGTGTCTCTCCAACAACTTTAGTGCAGCACCAATCTTTGCTAACTTTTCTTCAGGTGTCTCCTCTCTTGTTCCTGCTGCTGCTGCTGCTGTCCCTGCTGCTGCTGCAGGCATCGATTGCTGCCGCCACTTCAGCAGCCGCTGCACCTCTTCCTCAGGTCGTGTAGTTAGCTGCAGCCTGCAGCAGCAGCAGCAGCAACAGCAGCAGCAGCAGCAGCAGCAGAAAGGATAACAACACTGGCGGTGTTTTTGTGTCCTGGTGTCTCCTCAATGCCGCTGCTGCAGCAGCAGCAACAGCAATAGCAACAGCAGCAGCAACAGCAGCAGCAGCAGCAGCAACAGCAGCAGCAGCGCATGCATGCATTACCTGTTACGTGCTGTATCTACTTCTAATATACGTATTCCCTTAATAATATCTCCTGGTTTGCTGTTGAGCATTTGCTGCTTCCTGCTGCTGCTGCTGCTGCTGCTGCTGCTGCTGCTGCTGCCTCGTGCTGCTGCAGATACACGAAAAGAGATCCTGTCTCCTTTAGAGGGACGAAAGTTATTATACAGGGAGGAGACATCTTGGTTGCTGTCCTCTCTACCCATCTCATGCTGCAGCAGCAGCAGCAACAGCAGCAGCAGCAACAGCAGCAGCAACAGCAGCAGCAACAGCAGCAACAGCAGCAAAAGAGTTGGTGGGCCGCTTATGGAAAGGAGACACTTTTATATCTTTATAAGAAAAAGGAGACACAAAAAAGGAGACAATTAAACAAAAAAGGACACAAATAAATAAATAAATAAATAAATAAATAAAAATAAATAAATAAAAAGGAGACAAATAAATAAATAAAAAGGAGACAAATAAATAAATAAATAAATAAAAAGACAAATAAATAAATAAAAAGGAGACAAATAAATAAATAAAAAAGGAGACAAATAAATAAATAAAAAGGAGACAAATAAATAAATAAATAATAGACAAATAAATAAATAAATAAAATACAATTAAATAAATAAAAAGGGAGACAAATAAACAAAAAAGGAGACAAATAAATAAATAAAAAAAAACAATTAAATAAATAAAAAAGGAGACAAATAAATAAATAAAAAGGAGACAAATAAATAAATAAACAGGAGACAAATAAATAAAAAAAAAAGGAGACAAATAAATAGATAAAAAAGGAGACAAATAAATAAATAAATAAATAAAATAAATAAAAAAGGAGGCAAATAAATAAAAATAAATAAGAATTGTCTCCTCCTCTTACTGCATGCAAGAATGCATCTTCTACAGCCCCAACATCTATAAATATACCAAACTCTGTGCAGCGCAGCACTGTCCCCTCTACCTCCTGTCCTGCCTGCAGCAGCAGCAGCAGCAGCAACAGCAACAGCAGCAGCAACAGTAAGAGGAGGAGGAGGAGGAGCAGCAGCAGCAGCAGTAGACGCAAATTGACGGAGACAGCAGCAACAGCAAAAGTGTCTCCTTTTGGATTTTTTTAATTCCTAGCAGCAGCAGCAGCAGCAGCAGCAACAGCAGCAGCAGCAACAGCAGCTGCTGCTGCAGCAACACAATCATCAGCAACAGCAGCAACAGTAGCAACAGCAGCAACAGCAGCAGCAGCAGATTACCCAGAATGCCTGTAACTGTTTCCTATAGTTCTCCCCCCCTACAGAGACACCTGAGGAGACACCTGAGGATACACCTGAGGATACAGCTGGGGAGACAGCTGAGGAGACAGCTGAGGATACACCTGAGGATACAGCTGGGGAGACAGCTGGGGAGACAGTAGATAGACGAATAATTTTATTATATTTATTAATATATTTAATAAAAAGAGACAAAGTGTCTCCTTTTTGCAGCAAATCCTCTGCATGATTAATCCATCCTTTATTCTCTATTAATTTATTTTCTGCTGCTGCTGCTCTTTTTGCTGCTGCTGCTGCTGCAGCAGCAGCAGCAGGACCTATACTTAATAAATAATTATATCCTCCTCTTATACAGGAGACAATATTATGCATGTCCCTTACATGCAGCATACCTAAGGTGTCTATACACCCTATATCTATACGGCAACCATAAGGAGCTGTATATATTACCTATAAATAAATAAATAAATAAATAAATAAATAAATAAATAAATAAATAAATAAATAAATAATATTAATTAATTAATTAATTAATTAATTATTATTATTATTTAATAAGGAATTATTTATATTTAAGAAAAGAAGAGACAAAAAAGGAGACAAAAAAAAGAGACAAAAAAAGGAGACAAAAAAAGGAGACAAAAACGGATAGAAAGAGGAGAGACAAATAAAAAAAAAAAGAGAGAGTATATTATATTAAATATAATATAATAAATAAATAAATAAATAAATAAATAAATAAATAAATAAATAAATAAATAAATAAAATATAACCCTAAATATAATATAATAAATAAATAAATAAATAAATAAATAAAATATAAAACTAAATAAATAACTAAATAAATAAATAATTAAATAACTAAATAAACCAATAAAATAAATAAATAAGCAAATAAATAAATAAATAAATAAATAAAATAAATAAATAAGCAAATAAATAAATAAATAAATAAATAAATAAATAAGCAAATAAATAAATAAATAACTAAAATAAATAAATAAATAAATAAATAAATTAATTAATTAATTAATTAATTACCTTTCCTATAACTTGTGTATTTTCTTTAAAATTTTGAATTGGCAATCGACGATGACGAGGTAATAAATAACAAGACTAAAAAAAAAAAAAAAAAAAAAAAAAAAAAAAAAAAAAAAAAAAAAA
>NW_013563410.1:34213-58870 GCF_000499605.1 Eimeria maxima | reverse complement strand
TATATATATATATATATATATATATATATATATATACCTTCAAGAGTCGCTTCGAGTGGGACGGATCGCAGGTTGGCAGGCTTCATGTTTTCCACTAAAAGCGAAACGACCTCATCTGCATTTCCTCTTAACTCGCGGAGAGCCAAATACAAATATCCTGGCCCGTGCGTGGGGAGCATCTCTTGCAGTTGCCTGAATGCCAACCCTTTCATACAGCGTCAGCGCCTTAAAATATCCACAGACGGTGTTCAACACAGCCCGTTCACCATCAAGCCAGCACTGCTGGGTTGATACTTAGGCAAAAGCCTCGCCTACCAGCGTACCTTACAGTTTCGGCATCTGCTGAAGTCAGAACCAATGAGGTCTTCGCTTCAAGGGAAGCTGCCGGCTGTTGCGTGGTTTCACCTTCACCCTGCAAGCAGCAACCAAACCTGCAACATACCTACATTAATTCTCCTGTATGACTTGCATGACGACCAACAGCAGAAGACAGCGGCTGCAGCGGCGGCTGAACCTATCCTGGATGGGGAGCGAATGGTTCATCCTAACTGGGCAACGCCATTACCAATGTCGATGGCATCGTGACGGCCTTGGGGGTTGACAAAATTGACTCAATGTAATCTATCTGATCTTCATTCCTATGAAACACGAGAATTTCAAGTTCCGCAATCTTAACCCGAGTTTAAATCACGACTACCTTCTCATCTACATTCAGTGAGTGCACCCCTTTAGGTGGTCAAGCATTGGAGCAAGGATCTGAGCAAAGCCTGTGGCAGGAAGGTCTCAACGCTTACACATTGGCTACACGCCACTGCTGCAGCAAACGAAGGACCCCGCTAACTTCCAGATCGCCATTGAGGCATTCGGTGGTGTCGCCGTTCGCAGAACAATCCTAAGATTTTGCAGATACAAGGAATGCCAACATCCTGGAGCTTCAGCCCGTCTCGTCTCAGAGCATTCAGCCCTCCCGAAGTGGCTTCGCGCTTACCTCAAATAGCTGAAGAAGAGATGAACCCCAATTTTGCAGCAGTTCTTCTGCCTTTAGCTGCAGGCGCCTACTAGGTCGCCTGGTACTCCCAGCTCCTAGCTCCTCACGGACATCCCTGCTTTGGGCTGCTGCATCTCCGACTAAACAGCAACACGCCAAGGTCCGAGCCCTAATAGCTGCCTGCTGAAGGCTTGGCGGCAAAAGAGGTGTGGATCGTGAAAACCACGGCGGGCGCGTCTGAAATAACCCATCAACGGCTCCCTACAATATTAAGTTGAACTTTTGTGGGCATTCGAGCTATAAGACTATTGTGTGAGCTGATCCTGAGAGCGATCCTTGGAAGATGCACGTTCGATATGGAAGCGGGGATGCAGGGCAAGTGCTTACAAGTGCTGCGCAAACGGCTCTGAGGGGAGCAGAGAAAGGAGACTGGGCACTTGTTGGGAGCTCCGGCTCTTTGAGGTATTTCAGCACCGCCTCTACTGCGGGCAGTGAGCAGTCCCCACTTTGCTTTCTATCCCACAACTCCAGCGCAAATGATACCGGCAGACAGAACGTTGCTACGCGTAACACCGCGAGAACCTCGATTAAAGGCTGCAGAGTTAAAGCAGCAGCCTCCTGCCAGGACGGCAGACAACCGTGGCCCCCATCTGCCGACAACGGGAAATTCACTAGGGGGCAATCCGGCCGTCGGCTCAGGGTATCCAAAGACCTCTCGGAAGCTTCCAGAGCAGTGAGTACAGATTCTCGCAGTTCCGAAACGAGCCGTTGCCGCTTTGTGGGCTTCAGCGATGCCAGAAGCGTAGCAGCGACTTCACAGCATAACGATGGGTCTGCTTCTTCCCAGCAAAGACAAACATCCAGGCAGGCCGAACATGGCACCAAGAGCAGCTGCTGCAGCTGTTGCTCGAGCAGGTGCAGCCTCGACAGCCTCAGAAAGACCCGCAGTAACAGCCTGCCCAACACATAAAGGAGGCAAGTCAGTGAGACGTCACCATATAACTGACCGTGTATACAGTCTACGATAACTGCAGGGGGACTTCAGAGGCAACGGATGATGCGAAAAAACTTGGTCCTCCCTACTTTTGCGTCGGGCTGGGGAGAGGAGAACCCTGATTGGAGTGGCATTCATACGCGGTCGGAAGCCGCAACAACAGATCCCTTAGCCACTTCTGCAGCGAATAGTCGTCTTCCAACTGCCTTTTCAGAGCATCATCCCGCAAATGCAGCAGCAGCAAGGCGGTTGCCTCGACTTGAGCTGCATGCAAGCACAACTCGCATCTACAGGGAATCTATGTGCTCCAGAACCTCTTCAGTCCCAGTTCACTTGACAACAGTTAGGCTGTGAAGCGGGCAATATCTATAGAAATAGCACTCTTGCCATTCATCTGTCCCCGTACCAAGCAGTTCGCTCCGTTCATGAGCTGGTAATCTCTGTCCAAGGCGCCACACCTCCGGCCAGCTAACCTCTAAAGTCCCCATAACAAAAGCGCTCTTCTGTTGATTTGATTTCCATATGAGTAGTCAAGATGACGACAGTGGCACGGAAGAGTTAGTTGAGGAATCCCCCTATTCCATGTATAAAAATTCCGAACAGTAACACTAGACACAATCACACACCTAAGCAGAGAAAGAAGGTTGTTAGAATAAGGACGATGCCAGCATTGGCAGTCGGTGACATGCAAACTAACGCAGAGGCAAGCTGCTACGTGCATGTGGCACGTGGGGCCCCAGCTGGCCAGTGACGCACAAGAGCTGTGGAACCTGCTCTCTCCTCCCAAAATCAGTACTTTTTTAGATTTGGATCATGATGTTGTTTCAATTCGTGTGAGTGCAGTCTAAGCATTCTGAACCTTTGTGCACAACCTACAATGCCACATTGCTCAACTTGCTCATCGGCGTACCTATGGCCCATCAAGTATGAGCATAGATGAGCATGAGCATATAGTTCAGACACGCTTTTGTAGCGGCATTCTGCTAGGCGCGCATGGTTACTTGCGTACGGCGGTTTAAATGTGTAGCACAGCGTGGTACAGGGTCATGCTGCAACTCAACGCGCAGGATGGCTCCATGTACATGCTTACAAACTAACCTTCTTGGCTGGATACACTGAAACTATAGACCAGTTTGCCTACTATTTCGATGATGGCTGGTGTCCTGGTAACTTTTTACAAGGATTAGACCTCCTCCACGTTGCAGGTAGCCCGCAGACATCGGCATGCTGACTGAGCTGCCTTATTGTGACGGACCAACATGCTCTCCCCTGCAACTCTACTGCCACAGTCGTGCACGATTGCACAAAGTTTTATGCATGGTGAGCTTCTTCTTGAACAGCCCAGAACAGTAAGATAACTCCTAATGAGGAGCTGACCGGTAGACACTACAGGGTAATTCTGCTGCTCGACCCCTTCTGCACAGGTCTGACGGAAATTACCCCCTACGGGAGCACCAAAATTCTAATTTGTGACTTACAGCCAGAGCAGAGAGCGGGCAGACGATACGCCTGAACACATGTCAAGGAAGACTCGTGATGCCCCACCAAACGTATGTAAGTCGCGGCGATTCAGGCGGCGTACAGCGTGAGGTTCTGCTGTTCCTACGATGCCTTGTTGTAGTATCTCAACAAAACAAATCGTTGAAATAGGTCAAGTGTCATGGGGTGCGCAGAGTGCTGCACAATTGCAGCATCCAATTGCGGGAAGGTGCGTTGTAGCCTCGTGGTGGCGCCGTTTGTACCAACTGGACGACGCTGAACAAGTCTTTAATGCACCATCACTTTCATCATTATCCAAGCTTACCTGTTGATGTGTGTATAAGCTGTAAGACGTATACCTTTATCCGCTGCACTACCCCCGTATCCCCGTCAACTCCAACGCTGCCGGCTTGGAAATCATTAGGTAAGCAATCAGCTACACTAGTGCCTATGCGGTTGGCAGGTACACTGTAGAAGGCCACTGCAGGTAACCCTATATCATCTAAACCGCAGTAACTCGCTTTCTGTGTCACCTCCACCGAGTTGGATACATTGATACATTGGCGAAGGTTCCACGTGAGTTGACGTTCTTTTTTTCTGCATCCTCTCCAAGCAGCACACAGTTGCCAACTCTGGGCAAAGGTAACACGGAAAGAGGGCTAATGCACGAAAAGCCTGCGCCTGCTTCTTGCCTTGTGAGGCATGACATTTGGACACGAAGGTTAGTCATCTACTTGACCACACTTTGTAGACGAGCTACATGTTCATCATGCTCTGTCCGATCTTGGCAAGTCTGAAGTTGTTGCAAGAAACCGTGTCCTGCCCTAGTAGGCAAACGGCACTCAATCAGACGTTCTTAATCGTCTACAAAGTTCATGCATACGGCCAAGAATGCTTGATTTTTGCCCCGTGTGGTTTTCTTGCACCGTGTCTAACGCGGGTTCTTTATCTTATCCGACAACGACAATGAGCTTATGTGGAGCCTAACTACTTAAGATGAGAGTTAACTAACTGCAACTGACCACCCTCCCCAGCCTTTAGACGTCCTGGGCTGGACGTCGGCCATCCATTACTTGCAACGGGCATTGCTCCAAATCTTCGTGCAGCACAGCCGCTTGTACAAGCACAATCAGACTTTCCTAGCGCAAAACAAAAACACTGTAGAGCATTGCTGAGAACTTCTGTTTGCGTAACGTTTGTCTCTTAGGGGCTGGTATGCGTTAATGTCCGCACTCCAGACAGGCACACTAACATCGCCTATATTATGTTTGGTCTGTCCTCAGACGCTCGCAGATGCAGCACACACCCTTGTGTGCCAATCTGTGCCCTGCAGTTGGGTACTCTGGAAGACCCCTGGTTTTCTTTGGCTTCTACCGTGCACGTGAGAACGTACTGCTCCGCTGAGAATCTCGTCCTCGGTCACAAAAAGAGCCTAAACCCACTCGCTCCATCGTTGTATTGACAACTTAATGACCCGCCAGAACATGACCGTTCGTTTCGAATAAAGCCTATGTGCGAAGTGAAGCAGGAGGGGATAATAGGCGGCCTCCACTCTTCGTCTGGTATTACAAGAGCTTGCTGTCAACGCTGTGGTGCTTCACCTGTGGACAACTGTTGAGCTTATACATACAAGCGAACGCATGAGTACCTAAGGAGTAGGATGAACTCAAATAAAGCAGTGCACAGTTACAGAACAAATGGCGTGAAGGGAAGTAAAAAGAGCCCTTTATATATTGCGTAGTGAAGTTGTACTGGGCCAGCTGGAAGAGCCACCGAATAGCCCTCCCATTATCGTACTCTTGCAAAAAGCAATTAGACGGGTTTGTTGAGGGTTGAAGATGGGCTTGAACAGTGAAGTACCTGCCACGTACGCAATGCTGTCAATTGTTTTGTCCACACCAGATAATACAGGGCTCTTTCTTGACTACTGGGTAGTCCGGCTCTCTCTCTGTGTAAAACTGTGTAAGAAGTAGGCGATATTTTGGGGATTTTTCGAATTGCTGGCTTGATACGAAAGCATTATCCCAATCTCTGCGTCATTGGCATCGACTGTTGAGAAGAAGATCTTGGTCCCACAAGTATTGGTGATGTTATCAGGTGTCTAAGGACGCCTGTAATGGCTGCCCCCTCACCCTGTGTCCAAGTAGGTTGTTTCCGTTTTTGAGTAGATCCGTGAGAGGTTCAGCGATACTGGTGAATCCAGGAATGAGACTGCGGTAGGGCATTACGAGACCGAGGAACTTCTGAGCTTCCCTGCGTCTCTGAATGGGTTGCAGCCACCACCGAATGGTCTGTGTTTTCGTTGACTCAATTCCCCCTGCCGAGAGGCGGATCCACAAGGGGCAAACTGGTTGCTCGCATACGAATGCATTTACGAGCAAATGCTTGTCGTGTAGCACTTGCAAGATACTTTGATGAATGGGTGACGTTATTGTATTCACCCGTAGCATGCAGGATCACTGACAACAAGTGAGAAGTGTCTTGGGTGCATACAAAGACACTACCTGTGCATCTGTTCACCCGTCCTCTATTGCTTGGGCCCACAAAATCGTGATTGACCTGTCGCTGCGGCTCGCAGGTACATTGACGAGCCCAATGGGAATACTGGCGTACTCCGATTTGGGAATATCAGCATGAAACACATTCTTGTGCCTTGCACTGGGATGGATTGGGATATGTTCGAAATCATCAACAAAGCCAAATGCTGAGTAGCTGAGTATACTGCTGAAACCTGCGAAGTGGCAAAGCATCTCGTCAAAATGGGGTGCTTTGTTACTCAACGAGACCTTTGGGCGCCGCCATCGCCCCTTGTACCCCCACCACATTGTTGTTGCGCAAAGCCTGTCTAGTAAGACTGAGTTAGGGTTCTAGCTCTCACTTCAGAGAGACTTGCCAACATTACACAGAAATGTGCTATAGACAGCTAGCGCTCTGCACGGGCATTCCACAGCCCATTGGTAATACCCGTGCAGTTTGCGTACACGGAAATGGCTATGCCAGTTTTAGGGGAGTGCGGGTTAAATCACTTGCGGAGGTGACCATCTCGCTGAACATCAGCATACTAGGCAAAACTTACATACAGGATCCCCTGCTACGCTACACCATTGGCGCTCTCTAGTAGAGGCACAACTCCATTGGGTGCACATTTTCTTTAATACACGTCATATATTTTCACAAAGAGCTGTAACTGGAGGAGCTGAGCTGCAGACAGGGCTTTGCGTACATCCGGGTGTGCCTCTAGATCAGCGTCCACAGTGGCTCCGCATGGGGCACGCGGTCCAGCGGTGCGCATGGCACGCTGGGATTGCGAAAGCTGATGGTAGACACGTGCAATTTGAAAAAGTATTTACGGAGATAAGTAAGGAGATCGTGATATAACGGAGGGGAAAAGGACTTCAACATTTGTGAGTGGGCATGACAAGACGGCCGTGATTGAGCGTGAGAGAAGCAGCCAGAAGCACAGAGTCTCTGCCCGGCTATTTCAGCGGTACATCCACCTTGTTATACATTCACTCATCGCTCTACTGTGGAGCCTGCAGATTTGAGGGGAACCATATCTCTATGGCGCTGCCCGCCCCGCGCCTCCCTCGGGGGCCCCACAGCTCCACAAAGGCATTTGCCTCCTCCTTGTTGTCCTGAGCTGTCTTCCTCCCCCAAAGCCTCACAGAGGCAGTAGCAGATCGTTTGTTCTCCCAAGGGTTGCTGGTTCAGCAGCTGCTCTTGGACTGCTCGAGGCCCCGCTGGGCGGGCGAGTTTCTGGGTTTTTTGCTCCCCCATCTCAATCGCACTGGGTTTATCAGGTTGCATGCTGCATGATCCGGTGAGGCTGTTCCTCTTTTTGTGGGTTACAAGGTGCCCCCCTTGCACATCGCAGCAGATATATATCGCTGCCCCTTCCGAGCCGCCGCAGACAAAGCATAGAGTGCCGCCCCTGCGTGAGGGCCTAGAGGCCCCTCTAAGCACCCGGGGCTTTTAGGGTAGGGAAGGTATGCAGTCATGGCGTGGAGTAGCGGGGCTCCCAAAGAGGCAGCCGTAGGGGAGGGGGCTTCGGCGCCATCTCCTGGTCCCACTGTGGCCAAGGGAAGCCCCCAAAGGGGGAGTCCTTCTACGGTACGAGAGGAACAGCCACTAGGGGCTTTGGATGCGGTTTACAAGGATGTTTCAGGCGCGCAGTCTCCTCCTGCACCTGAGGGAGGGAAGCCTTCTGGTGGCGCTTCGCCAGGGGTGTCAGCAGACTGGCAAGGTGCACCCACGTACAATGCAGCGATAGGGTACGCGCTTCAGGGCCCGCTAGCGCGGGAAGGGTTGCTGCCTGCTCGGGTAGTGTATGAGACGCCGCTGCAATCCCAAAGTCGCGAGCGAAAAGGGGGTGGGGGGGATAGCTTGACGAAGTGGTGGCTGTTGATGTTGATGACGCTGAACACCTTGGCGTCTTGTTGGGGTCTTTGGGAGCTGCGGCAACGCACAGCTCAAATTATTCACGCTCAGGAGGCGGCCTTGGGGGAGCTTACGGACACGATCCGACGACGCGTGCTGCCTATGTGTGACCAGCACCTGTTCCCCGACGCCTTGCTGCCTTCGCCAATGGACTCTCTCACGCGGCAGCTGTTTCATGACTGGGCAGGGACCCGAGATGAAGGCCCCGTTGTCCAAAATGCTGAGGAGGAGGCCTTCTCAAACAAACACAAGCCTCTGCAGCTGCCGCTCCACGCAGGCAACGCGGAACAGAGCAGACAGCGGCAGCCGGCGCAGCTGCCGGACTTCTTGCTGAGCCCGACGGTCCCTACGGGGCCTCCTCTAGGGTTCGTAGATATACCACCACATTCGCCTCTTCCACCCAAATGGAGCTCCTCCAGCGACCATCCGTAGCACAAGTCCTTCGTGTGCCACCCATAGCACAAGACCTTCGTGGGGTAGAGAGACCTCTTGAGTACAAGAGCTGGCGCCAAAGATGCATCGCGTGCCAAAGGCTCTTAGTATCGTTCCTTTGGCACTCCTTCAGGAGAAGACGCTTCAAATCCCTACCCTCAATCTTCGCTGCAAGGTCAGATGCTATATTAGCTGCTGCTATCGCTGTTGCGAATGCCAGCAAAGACAGCTGCAGCAAGGACTGCAGCGAGGACAGCAGCGAAAACTGCAGCAATGGCTGCAAAAGCGGCTGCAGCAAGGTCTGCAGGAATGCTTGCAGCAAGAGCCACTATGAGGGCTGCACGCTGCTGCACGTGCTGCAGCAAGGACTGCAGCAGGCAATGATGCAGGGCGGAGCGCCGAAGGTCTAGGTGGCAGGGTGGAGCCAGGTGCAGGTACAGGCTGGAGAAGGCGTCTCTCATCTCGTCTGCGTGGCTATTTTCCACGCGCAGCAGCACATCTTGAGTGCCTGCTTGAGGATTTAAGCACATATGCATACATAAGGTCCTTCAAGGACAGCGAAGGAGGCACGTGTCTCTATACGTCAGGGCCACGGGTGCCAGTCCCCCTGATCTGCACCCATCATTGGAACCTCACAAGATGGGGAAAGAACGGCACTAAAGACGATGTTTAGTTGTGACGAGACACAGTTTAGTTGTTTTACACATTGCTTCAACTGTGGTTGAACTTTGTTGAGTCGTTCGTACGTTTTGTTCGATTGTGAAAGTACGTTGTTTAGTTCTTCTGACTACTTGTAGGGCTCGAAGGGAACCCTTGAACCTAGGGGCGTAAGTCGCTTGTCTCAACAGACACTTTATTCAGTCGTTAATAGACCGTTCTGCGATGTCTACTTGTTGGACCAACGTGATGTTCTCTTGTTCTGGGATGTAGGCCACTCATGGTAGCGGCAAAGGCCGAACAGGAACGGGACGAATGCTAGGCTACCGTATGGAGTCTGTAGTAGGATAGGGATAAATCCTAGCTGCTTACAGTGTGTTTTGAAGACACGTTGTTCTGTGTGTAAACACAATGGCCGAACAGGAACCTGACGTACGCTAGGCTACAGTTTGAAGCCTCTAGTACGAAATCGATAGAGCCTGCCTCCGTACAGTGTGGCTTGAAATCACTTTGTTCTGTGTCCCGCTGTAGTGGCTTTATAGACATCCCGTTTATTCCTTGGGGGTCGTGCAGTTCAATTCCCCGAGAGGGACAGAGACACATGGAAGCGGCGCAGCAACCATTTGGGAATTTGATGGCCTCCCGTTGCAGGGGCCTTTTAAAAGGCACTTGCAGGAATTCTGCATGTTGAGGTCGCCGTGAACAAAGGCAAAGAGTAGGGTGCCTTCTTGTGCGGGTCCCGCATCTGCACAGGAGGGGTGACTTCGCCGTTGCTGATGGCAGCACTGGAACTACAGAAACCCTTGCATTCCGACACTGATTAAGTGAGTCCAATAATGAGTTCAATAGAAGATGAGTTAGTCAGGGATTTTTACTGCTTTAGCTAGTCGAAAAGCGGCGTCCATGCGCCTCTAGTTGTTGTCTGGCGGGGACTGTCTCCTCCACCGTCCAGGCCCCCGCCTCCGGTCTTCCCTATCTTGAGGGGCAAATGCAGGAGAATCTGCCTTCTTCTGCGTACAGCAGGGCATTTTGCTGCACATTAAAGTGCATTTCACATAAGTGCACTCCTAGTCCCGTCTTTTCCCCCTTCAATATCCCGGTGTGAGGCTACTGCAGCAGAGCCATGGCCGCCGACTTGGACAGCGGCTGGCCCTTCAGAAGGTCCCTGGAGGAGGACCCAGAAGAAGAAGCGGGGGTAAGGACTGTAGCTTTTACAAAAAGAGAAAAATAACCTAAATGAACCACCAGTACCAGCCAACTCTTGCCCCACATGCCACATTTACTAGATATAAAATTAAATAAGCAACGGGGCCTTATAACGAAACGCATACGGTAGCCCTTATACCGCACATTCAATTCCTCAGATTTGATAATGTCTTTACTTTAGACCAAAGTAGATCCTCCTTGGCTCTGTCCCAATATGCACTCCGGACGGACCCGTTCAGTAGGGGACTGGAGCCAGTCTGACCAAAAGCAATTAGGGTTTATACGTAGTGACACGCGCATCACGACTTGCAAATTGACCATCTAAATTCAAGACACAACACTGTTGCCTTCTATAGCATGGGGCAGGATCGCCATAGGCCGTAGCGTCACTTTGGCGCCTTCCCCAGCGCTGCTGCATCGCGGCAGTACAAGCGGCACCGCGTCGAAAACCCACCCCGAGCGGAAATAGTCCCATCTGTCAAGTGCTAGAAATGGTTACAAGGGCCGAAATACAGAGAAGGTGCCTAGCTGTAGTGAGCTAAGGGAGCCTACACAGAAAGCAGCAGAGGAATCCGTAGTTTGTTGGCAAGTAGCCAGGACACCGCTGAAGCCGACAGCGCCGGGATAGCATTTTGATTGCTGTCACCCTCGGGCCTGCCGGTGGCTTCTCCGCCCCCCGAAGTGGCAGAGCCTTGTGCCCCTTGCTGCTCTGCTGCTCTGTTTTCCTCGGATTGGGCTGCTGCAGTTTCCATCTTCTGAGGAGAGCGACGCATGGCTGAAAGACGGACTCAGTGGGCTGCAGCAGACGCCGCCAGATGGGCGGCTGGGAAATGTGTGTCTGTCGCTGGCCAGGAGGGGCCTGCGGCAGCTTGGTTTGCTGTGCGACTTCACCAAACTTTTGTTTCTGGATGTCTCCCACAATAAACTCATCAACCTTTACCCTATTCGCCTTGCAGCAAGCCTCGTTCGACTTGACGCTCAAAACAACCAAATCGAATCTGCTGCCGAACTCTCAGCAAATCCCAAACTGGAGCACGTCGATCTCAGCAACAATTATATTACCGCTCTAGGTGACTTGAAGAAACTCTAATCCCAAACTCCTAACATCCTAGTGTACCGCCTTCTGAACAACAGTGAATTAAACGTGACTTCGTGGCTTGAAACAGAAGAAAGGAGGCCACTGCAGCTGGTATGTATTGCATGGAGAGGCGAACCGGCAACATACGACGGGTTGATGCTGGGGATGGGCAGATTTTTTTTCCGTTGTTGATTTGAATTAATGCGGGCAGGAGACTGGCAGTTTAATGTCCGTCTGCGTGTGCTGCGACTCGCCGGCAACCGAATAATTTCCCTGAAGGAAGGCAGCTTAGAAAAGAACAGCTTGCTCAGAGAACTGGATATAAGTAACAATGCAGTTGACTCGCTAAATTATCTGCCCCATCTCAAGTGTCTAGACACACTCAATGTCAGCAACAACAAGCTGAAAAGTCTCGAAGGCATCCAACGAGCCCCCCATGTGGTCGTGCTCCATGCAGAGGTCTGCCGCTCCTTCCCTCTGTTGTTGGTACCAACTGACTTGGGCCGCTGCCTTGGAATGGACTACAGTGAATTATGTGAGAGATTGTCCACGTCTCTTGCCTTTTTTCTGAATAGGGCAATAAGTTGGAGTCGCTCGAGCCGTTGGGACTCGGGAAGAATGGCCTGCTGCGCGAGTTGTACATACAGGAGAACCTTGGCCTGGAACAACCACTGCAGCTATCGGCGCTGAAGTCCGTCGAGGCCCTGCAGACCTTGCACGTGTCCCCAGGACCAATGGTATCCTTTCCTCACTGGCGGTTGCACTGCGTACACATGCTGCCGCAGCTGCTTCAGATCGATGCTGTCCGTGTGACCGCGGAGGAACAGGTGAGAACCTGCTGCCTAGACAGGGTTCTTGCGTCCCCTTCTATACACCCCACAGCGAATGCAGTTGCTGCGGCTTCTGCTGCTCTTTTGCTGTGCTTTGCAGTTCATTGCAGCCGAGGCATTTGGGGACTTGCTGTACGCCCAACGACGAGTGTGGGAGGCGCTTATTCCCGATGAGCCCTTCGTTGATCGCCGGCTCTTGAAGCTGAATGAGCCAATTGCAACAGACCGAACAGACCCTGTGGCGTCTCCAGAGGGTTAACACGCCCCACAACCACTCCCGCTACTTCCGCTACTGCTGCCGCCACTGTTGCTGTTGCTGATAGCAGTGGGAAGCAGCTTACAGCGAGTGGTGCAAGCAAGTGGCAAACATTTTTGGCGGCGTTTGAGCCACGCACTTACGGCAGTTCCGAATACGTCTTGAGGCTTCTTCTCCGAACTCAAACTCAACGTCGGAGGGAGTAGACCCCTGTTTAGGTCTTAAGGCTTCACTAGAAGCCTCTACAGATAATGGGAACAGCGGCTAGGGCGCTTAAATGTCAAGTGGCCGGCGCCTCGAGCTCAACTAAACTAACGCAAACTACCTGAACTGAAGATGAACGTCTGTTTGAATATAAGCGTTGGATACACGAATGAGAAACTGCATTGGAACGTCCGCTGGGATGCCCGACAAACCAAACGTTGGCGGGGATGTCCGCTAAACCAAAATATTCTTCTCGCCAGTGAAGTGGCCTCATCAGCCCCTCCTGGTGAGAACAATCTGAGCCTGCACTTTCCCTGTATTCGAAAAATTTGCGTTAAATCTAACTAGCTAATCGCCACACCAAAACGTCTTTCAAGCCCCAAAACGTAGCTGCGACCCCCCGGAAATTGTGCCCAAATTAGACGGCTCCCATGCCACTGTTGGCGCTGCTGTACGGGGTATGGTGCTGCAACCGCTGCTACAGCTGTTGTTGCCACCAATGCTGTTACTGGTTTCAACGTTTGTCTATGGCGGAACATTTTTTGGAGTTTCTGCAGCAGCCTCTGAACCTAGCGGAGTTGCTGCCAAGGTTGTTGTTGCTGTTGCTGTTGTTGCAGCGGCAGCAGCTGTTGCTGTAGATGGCATGGATGCGGTTGCTGCAGCTGCTGTTGCCGCCGCTGTTGCCTCTGGAGACAGAGTAGCAAGCGCGTAGCAATATGCCGTGTAGTATGCCATGTACGTTGCTGCATCGTCAGCGGCGCTTGCTGCTGCCATCTGTTGCACCAACATCTGCAAGTGCGCTGCGGCTGCAGGAGAAAGCTGACCCTGTGCCGCAGCAAAATATGCAGTATTTGAAGGGTCAGTGGCAACAATCGCAGTTGCGGTACCTGTTGCCGCCTCCGCCTCCGCTGCAACTGCTGGTGCTACTGCAGCCCCGACGGTGTATGGGGCAGCTGCAACCGCTGGAGTAGTTGCTGTAGCTGCTGCTGCTGCTTCTGCTGTACCAGTGGCTAAGTTGCCAGTGGAACTCTTGCTGACACCGTTTCCTGCTACTGCAGCACCAGCAGCAGCTGCTTCCACTCGCTTCAGATAGTCAATACCCTGATTCTCCTGCGTTTCTCCCGACAGCCGCTTGCACTCCTCCAGGAGCTTCTGCTTCCGCTGCTGTAGGTGGTGGTTCAGCTGCAACCGCGCCATGAAACTCCGAGCCTGCACAAACACGATGAACATCAAGACTAATTGCCGCAGAAGATGTAGCAGCAAATGGAGAAGCACCAGGCTGTGGGCAATATGGGCGTGCGTGGCAGCGTAGAGCAGGGGCTGCTACGGACGCTTTGGGCACCTGCCAATGCACCAGCAAACAACTGCCCCTGCGCGTCTTGTTTATAGCTTTGAATTGCACAGAACTACTGCTGATTAAGGCCGACCAGTTCATGAGTTGGCCCTGGCAGAGGCTGGGGCTTGAGGAACCCCTCCTTTTTAATCTCCGCCTCCACACACTTTAGCACGTATCTGCAGCAGTCAAGTGCACACAAACTCCACCTCCAGCTGCTGCTGCCTCCGCTGTTGCTTCTGCTGTTCCAGCTGCAGTCTATACTTTTGCAACTGCTGTGCTTTTTGATGTTGCTGCTGCTATTGTATGTGCTTCTGGAGCTGCTGCTTCTCGCCTCGACAATCACCTGAAGTATCGCAGGTCCATGGAGGATGTCCGCAGAAAGGGGAAGGGAGATGCATCGTCTTCGTACTGCAGCGCACGAAACTCCACTTGCATCCCCACAAATCAGTCAATGCATCTGCATGGAAGCTCGAAGGCAATTGCCTGTACATACGTGCATCAACTCATTGCAACTGATTACATGCATGCGTGCATAACGACTGCCTGCACACAACCCTTCAGAATGGTCCCAAACTTGCCGTCTTTGCGTGCTGAACAAGAGAGAGGTCCCCCGTTGCTAGCAGTTGGTGCCCCAACTGCTGTATGGCAAGAGCGGAAGCCTAAACAGGCACACAAGCGCAGCGGATCCTCCAGCTCAAACACCGAACAGCGAATCCCAAACCATAGCCACTACTCGTCTAGCTGGCCTTAAGCAGCAGACGCAGCAGCCCAGCTTCATTGGTTTGGGCTTCGGATTCCGCTTTAGGTCTCTAGCGCTTAAGGTTTAGGGAGGCGGAGACCCCATGTTTAGCACGCCGTTCTTTCCGACGCGAAACTAATGGTACAACTACCACTTTGGGGTGAGTGTGCCCCAGAACGACCAGCAACATAAGCAAAAGCAGCGGATTCAGCAGAAAAAGCAGTCGTAACAGCAGATAGAGCAGCAACAGACTTAGCACTAGACGGATGGAGGCCCAGTGGCACACCTTGGAAAGCCCTAATTTGTTGTTGGGCTGGGCCCACGGGGGCTTATCCGGCAGTGCCTCCATCATGGTGTCGATGTCTTCTTCTTCAGGACCCTCTTCCCGTTCAGTGGAATTATTCTGACGCTTTTTCTTTTTCAAGGCAAAGCGGGTTACGCGCAGAGAGCGCCACATGGCCGTCAGATCCTTAGAATTGCTGTAGCTGTCTCCTTCGCCTTCGGAGTCCTCAGCTTCCTCCTCCGCGTTGTCATCCGCATCGTCCACTGCACCTGCTGCTGCAGATAGGGCTGTTTGGGTGGCTGCCGCTACTTCTGCTGGCGCTGCAGGGGGCAAAGGCAGGGTAGGTGGGGGGGGAGGAGGCCTTCTCTTTAACGGTGGTGCTTGGGCGGCGCTAGCACTTAAAGCATTGTCCACTTGTGCCTGTGTCTGACGGTGCCGTTGCTCGTTTTCTTGCTGCTCCTGTTGCTGACGCGGTTGTTGCAGCTCATGCTGCAGTTTCTTTTCCTCTTCCTCCTTCGATTGCTGCTGAGGAGACACAGGTTCCTCGTCGTCTTCGTCGCTTCCATATGAGAGCAGCAGCCCCAGCCCGCCATCAAGGTCGTGCTTAGGTTGCTGCTGCGGCTGCTGTTGCTCCTGCTGCGGTTGTGGAGTTTGTTCCTTCTCCGATTGTAGCTCTTGGTTTCGCTGCAGCTGCAGCTGAATTTCGCCCCCTTCACGTTTGACCTCGGCAGTTTGATCCTGTGGTTGGTGCTGCTGTTGATGCTGCTGCTTGTGCAGGTCCGCTGCACAGCCAAGGGAATAGGCGAACTCAAGCATAGCCCTGATGCGCGGGGGCAACAGCGCTGCCCCTCTTGTGACCAAAGAGTATCCGTGCTTTTTCAGCCAAGTGTAAAAGGGGTGCAGGCGATGCTTCGAAGACAAAAAGGGCAACCGCCGCTCCTCATCTAACAGCAAACGGAACTCCATACGCTCGCCTTCCTGCAGCGCAACAAATTACCCAATCCAGCCGTAGAGGCAACAACAGAGCCAGCGACAAAATAATCACATGCGGACAACTTGCTGCATGCCATAGGCCCCTCCGCACACCGCCCTACAGGACTCGGCCGCATCAAGACTGAACCTCAGATACCTTACACACTGCATACCCTGAGCTCTCAACGTAGAATTTCTGCAAGCCTCAACGCTTAATCGTCTATCTCATCAACGCTGAATCCCCTAAACCCTCAACGCTTGATGCATCCCACCTATAAGTCTTAAACTTTGAATAGCCTAACAATTGAAGGTTGCATCCCACAAGCCACAAACACTCAATCCTCTAGACCCTAAATTCTGGGCAGTTGTTTGCTGTAGCTAACCTCGCGGACGAAGTGCGCTGTCCTCTCAACCACCAAATATTCCCTGATGTTTTCAGGGAGGCACATGTCGGCGGGCAGGTCTGGGAACGGGGGAACGAAACAGCTGTTACTCTGCTCCTGCTGCTGCCGTTGGCCTTGTTGCTGCTCATTCTGTTCGCCAGGCTGTTGACGATTCTGGTGGGAAGACTCGTCTACATGGACATCTACGCACGTTGCTCCAGAGCTGCTGCTTTCTGGAGGCGTCTCTCTGGCTGTCTCTTCATTTTCTGTTGCAGTTGCCGCTGTAACGCCATGTTCGCGCTCCTCCGTTAGGGAGGAAGCCGTCTGGTTAGCTGCAGCAGCAGCAGCAACAGGCAACACGAACGGAGCAGCAACTGGCATTTGCACTCTGAGCCCCTGCAGCACGAGTTGCAACTGTGACCATGCCATCAACAACAGCAGCAGTGGCATTATTAGCAGGTGCAGGCCGAATTAGCTGGAGCAGCAGAAGCAGCAACAACAGCAGAGTCTGCCACAGATTGCAGTGCACCTCACCAGCAGCGGCATCAAGTGAATCTGGGGGCGGGACAGCACTGTAGTCGGGGCTGCTCACAGCGCACGCGTATACTCCACAGCCAAAGCTGCTAACTGGCATATATGGTTGCTTTTACGTCAAGCGCAAACTCCAGTGAATACAATGGGAAACGAATCGTTGAGCACAAAGACAGTCTTACCCTTCCGCCGTTGGGGCCCCGTCACCGAGCTGCGCTGCAGACACTGCTACTGCTGTCATCGTGCGCTGCTTCTTCCGCTGCTTTTGCTGCTGCTCTAGCGTGGGCGTCCACTGCTGCTGCTCTTCCTGCTGTGAAGGCAGCTCGTCAGAGAAGGCCGAACGACGCGGAAGGTCCTGAAGGTAAGTAGAAGACAATGGCAAACAATCATTTCCCTCTCATATTTAAAAGCCAACCGTTTCGAGTTTACGCCTGGGATCTAGGGTTTACCTCGTAGCGCATGTCTTCTATCTCGGGGCTCTCTTGCAGCTCCGCCAGCCTGCGCTCTTCGCTGCAGTTCTGACGTGCGAAGGACGCAACATCTCCCAGAAGCAGCCTCACATCATAACTGCAGGAACGGCAGCAGCAGCGGGTAGCAGCGACAAGGGTCTGCACCCGAGCAGAGCACGTTCCGCTTTGAGGGACAAGCATGGAGATGAGAAGGTGTGAGGAAGACACTGGTAGGGATGACACAGAGGTGGCCGAAACAGAAAGAAAAGGAGAGCCGCAGAAGGGGAAATGCCGAAGGAGGAAGGATGAACAGAGAAAAACAGTCAACATAAAACCGAGTGTAGGAAAGAACGCCGAGCACACGGAACAAAAAGTCAACTATAATTGATACGCCAGGAAAGGTAAACTACTAAAGTACAGACCAGCAGCACTGACAAAGCACTAAAAAAAAATACAGAAATGTCCCCACCGATCCACAAGCACTTCTTCGCCCTCCACCTCAATCTTTATGAGGCGACTGTCTTCTCCAGATGTGGAATCCCGGCTGCTGCCGAAGCGGCAGGCAGTTCCTATTACACAGAGACCGCCGCTGCTGCTGCCGCTGCTGCTGCTGCCGCTGCTACCGCTGCTCCCATTGCTGCTGGAAGAACTCCCAACCTTCCCCCACACGGCGGAAGCCATTCTTGTTGGACTACTCCAACACGTCTCCCAATATCACAAGCCCTGAGCAGCCGATTGCCAATACAAAGCCATGGAACCTAAACCCTTAATAACGATTGAATATCTCCCACCCTAACTCTTAGATTTGCAGTTCATCTTGCGGCAAAAACAGGGGAGCCTGCCGGCCTAACACGGAGTAAAGTCGGGTTGGAAGAGATGCATAGGACGCCTTAGCAGATAAATCAAACGTAGACTCAATTAAGTGAGCACAGGAGCAGACAGGTGCCGCCGCGGTGCTGGGATTCGTGTACACCCATTCCCCCGAAACGGGCATCGACTTCAAACACAGTTCCAATTCAGAACACTGAGTCCATTTATATTTATATGGCGGCAATAAGTTTAGCCCTTGAAACACATGGAGAGGTAAGGGCGTGGAGGGCCCCCTGGGGGCCCCGTCCGCGCAAAGTCGCGAGAGGAGCGGTAGCCCTCGTGCTGCATGCAACTGCATGCAGCATCGATATATGCGGTGCTTTTAAAATGCTGAAGCTGCAAAAAGAGGTACCTATTGCTGCTGCAGCAGGAGGGCTTCCTCTATGTCTTCCGCAGCGAAAGCTCTCTCTATTACGCGCAACAACACAGACAAGTGCCGTCAGCCTATCCTCGATTGTGTCTGAAGTAGCAGCTACTTCAGAAACTGGTGCTAAAGCAGATCTTCTGCACTGTGAAATGCTGCAGGGCCCGCTGCTGCTGCTGTTGATGTGGCAGCAGCACGTGGGTTTGCAGCTCTCCTTGGAGTAGCTGGGACAGACCTGGCCGCTTACCCCTGCTACCTATCTGTAACCTGCCTGCCGATTCCTAGTTGCTCTTCCTTGCTGCGTCCTTTTGAAATGTTTTTTGTCATTGAGCGCTGGGAATCGGTCGCCCTGCGGCCCTCCCAGCTGGGCCCCGAATATCTCGCCAGCGTAGAGGCGCTGCTGAGGCAGCAGGTAGAAGGCAAGTGCCTGCAGAGTGTGGGGTGAGCTCCTAGCCGGTAATGTGCAGTGTTTGCACACTCCCAACACCTCAGGCTGTCGCGTTTGAGTGTGGGACAGTGCATGTGTGTCCGTTAAGGCTTGCTCGGCTTATACACACTTCAGCCCGTCTGGGGTTTCCGCTTTTTCCTGTTCTTCTTGTCTGGTTTTCCCCTTTCCTAGGTTTCCCTTCTTTTGTTGCTGCCTCTGCCTGCTGTTTTCTGGTGTGTGTGTCCTGATTGCCGCATCTGGTTTATGGTGGGGGTTGAGAGGTTAGTGCTTGTGATGCGATATATTACGCAGATATGTCGTCTGCGTAATTCGCGTACTTCAGCATCTGCCAGGGAGAATTCAGGATTCCACAGGACTCGTCGTTGTAGCCGCGAAGTATCAAGCTATTGTTTTTAAGCCATTTAAGGAAGAGGTCAGCAGTCAGAACACAACACAATACCTGCATCAGTCGCTAACAAGGATGAACTGCAAGATACATGCACATTTTGCGCCTGTAGTATTCTTCTAGCGCGTTACGTATCCACACGTTTACGAGCTCGCGTTCATGTTTACTGATTGTCCATCCCTCTGCTACATCTCACGTACATCTGCACGCGTGCCAACTTAAATATCGACACTGCTACATGTTACAGCATTATTTGCCTCCACTTCTACATCTCTTCACTGGTCCTAAAACACAATTTGTTCCTACTTCGGCCCACGTCACTCTCTCTAGGCCTCACGAAAAGGTGGCCAAGCTCCACGCAGCGCCACCGTAGGCAGCGCTGCCCGGCGCTTGGCCACCTTTGCGTGCCGCAAAATAGACTTAACCAAAAACAGCACGTGTAGAAATTAGCGGAGCACCTATTGAAAGGCAGCATAACTATAGCTCTTGGGCTTGGCAACTTGTACTTTGAGGCCAGGGCTCAGAATTTACGGCGTTGCTTGATGTGTCTTTACACCTTGGACAGTGTGGCTAATCGGTAGGCGGTTTAGAAGAAGTTCAGTAGCACGACAACTTGTGGTGTTTGGTTGCACAGGTGTTGGATGCAGTAATAACAGATGTAAACAAGCTCGGCTTGTTCGCACAGTGCGGCCCCTTGAAGGTCTTCGTCTCGAGGGCTTCTCTCCCGCCGACCTACACATTTCAGGTGCATGAAATGGAGCGCAAAAACTAAATATAAACCCCAAATCTTTGGCTGTTGCAGTGGACCTCAAATTCTGAGTATAAACTCTAAACCGCAGGCTGTTGCAGTGGACCCGACACCAGACCCTAAGCCCTTGCAGGGGGAACTCAAAATCTGAAGCCACGCCCGAAGCCCTATATTTTTGCAGCGGGCCCCAGTGCTGTTAAAGGGGCAAACTTATTGGCGGCGGCGCTGCTCCATTCCCGGTTGTTACTTGAGTGACTTCTGCTGTTGCGCCTGTCAGTGCTGCACCTTCTGCTGCTCCTTTGCTGCTCCTTTTTGTTGTGCGGATCAGGAAGAAGATGCCATGCCGAGTTTTTCAGACGGCTCTTTGGCTCTGCGTACTGGGGGCGAGATCCGCCTGAAGCTGCTGGGCGTCCGCTTTGAGGCTAGTCAAATATTTGCAGTTGCCACCACCAACGCAGACTACTTAGGGCCCATCGAGCCCAGAGAGACTTCAGCTGCGTAACGGAACCATACACACTTTTCCGCCTGCGAGTGCAGCTGTTTCAGCTGGAGCGGTAGCAGCAGAAAAAGTTGAAATCGACGGATGCAGCTGGCGCAGTAATAGCAGCTGCAGCGTTTGTTGCTGCTGCATTTAACTGCAGTCGCCGCTACTAGTGCTTTAGCTTTCGTAGATGCTGCTGCAGATTCTGCTTCTTATCGAGGCCCTTTCTATTTGCTATTGCTCCCAGGGGGCCCTAAATTGCAACTGAGCTCAACTGTGGGCAACGCGTTGTGCGGGCAACTGCACAGCACTGCTGGCGTGCTCGAAAGGTGAACAGGGACCATTGGGTTTAGGTTCAGTTAATCGGCAAACTGGCACGACGAACACAGGTCAGACAGCCTGCAGGGGCATGTAGCATGTTCAGTCAGCGTTTAGGGTTTTGGGTGTAGTGCTGAGCTCCTTGTGTTACACTCGAAAACGAAATGCCTTGCTTGTTGCTACTTGTTAAGATAATTTCAAAGAAAGCCAAACCTTCCGCCAAACGTCGGCCGGGTCTTGAGGCCTCAGGACAAGGGGAGAAAATAGGGACGAGGAAGGGAAACTACGTAGGGCACAGAAAACAACGGGCAGGGTAAAAACAGAAACGCGTATTATCCAGACAGCAACGTGAAATGTAGAAAACAAGGTGAGGCGTACAGTATACACCTACGGCGCGTCTGCTCTCCCTCACTGTGGCCGCCGGTGGAGAAGCTGCAACAATACCACGAAGTAGCTTTGGAGACCTGGATGCCCGAGCCTCTCTACAAGCCTGCGCAGGAGCGCAGATCAACACATATGCTCCAAAAGTGCACCCTGCGCCTGCAGCTAGCAAATGCTATGTTGATCCGGTTGCTGCCTACCAACAGCTCACCTCAAAATCTTCTCACACACGCCGCTTTCATAGTCCTTGAAACGCTCCTCGGCCTTGAGGTGTACGTACAATTCCCGGACCGTGTCCTCTCTACCAGGGCGGCCGTAGGCTTCCAGTAACTCAGCTGCTTCAGCAGGCGTTGCAGCGGCGAGGGCCTGTGCCGGCGGAACAGAAACTATTGTTTGCTAATTCTGCAGCAGCGGTAGCGCCTTGGGACTACCCCAAGCTATACGAACATTTCACGGACCTGCGAGGCGGTTGTATGCAGATCCCCAGGGAGCCCACCCCCCAAAGCAAGCAACTGTACTTCTGCTGCTGTGCTAGCGCCAAAGAAGGCAAAGACCCTCGTTTGGTACACCACAGGGTCACTACAGGGGAAGGAAGGTCGCTGGCGGGAACTCACTTCAACCAGTAGCCAGCTGCACTTCCCTTCGCGTATATCTGTGCCGGTCTTTCCCAGGGCGTCAGGACAGCCGAAGCAATCTAAGAAGTCGTCCTGCGCCTGCAATGCTCCTCATAGTACACACACTATAAAGGCATGAAAGGGAAAATGTGCTGCTACTGCTGTGCAGCTGCTGCAGCAGATTTCTGCCGCTGTGTTGCTGCCGCAGCTGGGGTTCTCAGGGTTCACAGGGCAGCAGGCAAGGGCAAGGGGATCCGACAAACTCGCTCAGCTTGGTGGAGGAGGGACTCGAACGAGAAACCAATGCAATGGGGGAAGGGACCGGGGGATTCCATGAGAGGCACGAAAGAAATACAAACAAGGAGGGACACAACGAAGAACAGGGACACCAAATCACTCACGAGAAGTAGTAACCAAGATGTGTGCAACAAGCGACAGACGAAACGAAGAAGCCCGCAACACGTGTAAACGAGGGGCAACCGAGCATGCAGACAATTCACAACCGAAACAGGAGATACCTGGAAGTAGTCTCCCGTGCACAGACATATTTCCTCGGCCTTTGCCAAGAGGGACTGGTCGCTCACGCCACTGTACAGAAGCCCTGAAACACGCACCGCGCAAGTGCTTGCAGAACTGTATGCACCTCCGTTTCCTGGGTTGCGGTGCAGCTGCGCGAGGACAGCTTAAGTCCATGCACACCTGCCTGCCTGTGTGGGGAGTCAATGCTAGGCAGCCTATCCCGTACCCAGAGCTGTGGGGAGCCAAAAGGAATAGTAGCTGGTCTTTAACCTTGCTGTTGCTTGCTGCCTGCAACGCGCTGCTGCAGTTAGCTGCTGTAGCGTGGCTTCTGCTGCTGTAGTTCCTTCCCGCAGCACCCGCAGCAGTTCCTCCTGCTGCTGTCGCTGTTGTTGCTGATGGCACGGCTGCAGCAATGCGTATATTCCCCCATTACTGTCGAGGTGCTGCCCCTGGACAGTGTTAAAGGCAACATCTTGTAGCAAGTCGCTGCATGCACTGAAGGAAGGATGCTTCCCGAGGAACTGTCTCAGCACTCTGTTGATCCAGCACATAAACACAAACCCCAACTCAAGTTTGGTGCAACCCCAAACCCCTCACAGCAACACCAGCAGCAGCGGCGCCGCGCCCGTTTGTCTTATCAGTAACACCAGCAGCATCTACAAGTAAGCAGTGAAGTCAGCTTAAACGAAGCGTTGCTGCAGCAGCGGAGGCGAACAGTAGAACAATAACAAGCAGCAGGACGACTGCCACACTCCCAGCCAGAAGCAGTGGCAGTGGCGGCAACTCTAGCAGCACCAATAGTACCCTGTGGGATGGTGCTGACTGGTGAATTGAGAAGATGAGAAACACTGCGTCGTTTATTGCGTTCGCTGGCCCCACTTCCTGTCTTCTGTACCAACAAATTTTGCCCCTCCGAGTGTACGCCCCATCCATCTGATCATCTGCAACCAAAAATGCAGCTTGCAGCAACTCCACCCCCCAACCCAACACGCAGGCCCCGGAATTGAAGGCTTCCTCAACTGCTGCTGCTCCAGCAGAAGCAGTCGCAGCACCGGTGTACACAGGCGCTGCTCCGCCACCTGCATGTGCTGTTGCAAGATGGAAGACAGAAGGCAGAGCAGCAGCAGCAGCCGATGCTGCTGTTGCTGCACCTGACTCGGCAGGCTGAGCGAACTGAACTTCTCGGTTGGCAGCTAGCGATGCGTAAACGGTCAACAACCCTCGCAGCAGCTTTCCTCCTGCATGTGGAAGCGAGCACATCACAGAACTCTGCATTCACAGACCGGCCTTCTAGCGCACAGCCAGCAACCCCAGCAGCACCAGCAGCTGGCGAAATCACAACTCTTCAAGCAAGGAGCAGCTTCTGCACGTTGTCTCTTGAGCACACCAAAGCCGCCCCCCCGCCTTCGCCCTTTAACCAACCCGTGCAGTTGTAGTCAATGACACGAGAATAATAATCCTTTAGGGCCTTCGCCTCCTCCTTGGAAGCGCAGGCAGCGATACGTGCAAGGACAGCTTCTCGTAACGGGCCTAACATCTGCACACACCAACACATTCAGCACGAACTAACTGCCCTCCAACTGCATGAAAATCACGAAAAAAGAAGCACCAGCAGCAGCAGAAGTTATACTCGCAGGAAGCGCTTCTGGTCCCGTTTGATATCCACCTCTACCAGACCGGCAGCGGGCTCCAAGTAAGCTGCATCTGCGTTCTGACCATCACCCGCCAGGCCAGGATGTCCTTCAAAGGATACCGCCTTAATGCATGCGGGAGAATCAGAAGCAGCTATCGTCGCCGTTTGTGGTTGTGCTGACGCTGCAATTGCAATGTCGGTCTGGCTGCCTAGCCCACGACAGAAGTTGCTGGGAATAGGAACCCAAGGTTGAACCACCCTTCCAGTTACAGCAGCGCAGGCCTTCACATGGGCCCCCCTAACAGTGGCTGAGGGAGAGAGATGCAGGGCCGAGGATTGTGGAGGTTTGGCAGCAGCTGCTGCTGCGGCAGCGGCGGCAGCATCAGTGACAGCAGCGGCTCCGGTCCTCCAGGGTAACACGGCGGGTTGCTCGGCTCCGCCTCCAGGAGGGACCGGAGGGACCGACAGAGGGAAGTTCGGGAAGAACCAACGACGTATGAGGCGCCTCAATAACATTAGTGATGCAGTAGACGTTCTTTTTGATGCACATCAGAAAATATTAACGGTGTTACTCGGCAACCTCCCCGGCCTATACTTAGCTGCAGCCAAAGTCCAAGTTTGATGGTGTAAGGGGGGGGGGGG